>NW_009626141.1:164506-221272 GCF_000690535.1 Cariama cristata | reverse complement strand
CCCTACCAACTATAGAGCATCGTGATCTCATTTTTTCACTGGGCTTGAAAAACCTCACATTTTAGGATTGTCAGCCTGAGCACAGATAGTTCTTGGGAGAATGTGGTACGTTCTGTGATTGTGTGGTGGAATCTGGACTGTGTTTGTAATCTCTATTTTAGCTTCTCTCTTTGTAACTCTAAAAGACATCTGCAGTTAATAGGCTGGTTACTCTATGGAAAAGATTGTGTTGCAAGATCAAAGAAAGGCCTTTTACAGTAAAATTTTGAGTAGAATTAGAAACTGGTTGATACAAGGCAGCTTCCAAGACTTACAGTTTTGGGTAAGAACAGAAAGGGCAAACATGAATAAGATGAGAAAGCAAGCTAAAAACTGCAAGTGATCTTCCATAGTCCAGGTTTTGGACGTAAGACTTGGTGAGATGATGCTGAATGAGAGTTGTTCCTTACCCACTGATAAAGTCAACGTATCTGACATCAGTAAACCAAACACCCTCTAATTACCTATTCATTCTGTAACATGACTAACTTAAAAAAAACCCTGTCATTTAAAAAAATAGTGTAACATTAACATGGAGGTTATTTGCCATCATCAACTGCATCGTTGTCTTCTCATGAAATGTTTTGCCGTGTCTCAGCCACATTCTGGGTTGGGGTCTGGAGTTGATTACTTGGGATAGTGGAGAGTTCAGGAGGACAAGCATCTGCTTTTGGTTTTCTTTCCTTATGATGCCTCTTGGAATGAGGCTTGTGCTTACTTTTACAGTTTCAGAGGCTGAAAGATTTCACAGAACCATTCTTTTGTTCACCTTATTTATCTATACAATTAATTTACAGAAATGTTCTTTTCATGAGTTTATAGTAAAGGGAAGATTATCACCTAATGCTAAGTATATATGTGTATATTTATGCATACAAACTTTCTAATTTCTAAATTACAAATTTTTTTGATGTGCACGGTACTAAAGAATTTCATTTAAGAGGTGTTTTCTGGATACTAAGGGATTGACATGACTTACAGCAAATCAGTTGCTAGCTTTAGACCCCTGGTCCTTTAATATGCATCTTATTTCAAAAGTGGCGGCGTGTGTGTATCTGTGTAAAGATTCAGAATAGTGTTCATTTCAGAAGTAACTATTTTCCCATTGCCAGTCACTAGGGTTTTTTCGGAAGTGATATAGAATATACTGGTTGTTATGGTGTATTTTCTGCTTATGTATTAGTAGACTGAAGTCAGTGTGGCTGGGGCGTGCTTTACTTTCAAGAATTACTAGAAGGCTTTTTCTCCACTTTAGTTATCTTTCAAAGAAGCATAACTAGTATTTGGGAGTCCTTGTGACTTTTTTTGTTCCCGTGAAAATGTTCTATTCCTTTCATAGGTTGAAATCGTGAGAGAGCAAGAGAAGTGGGCAAAACACTAAATTGTGCTATAAATCAAGAAATTTTATGTGAAATTACGTATTTTCTAATTACCTTGCTCAGATATATGTTGAGCAAAAAAGCAAACGAGCTACACAAGTTGAAGAAATGTCAGATAAACAAACTGCGACATGTGTAGTATTATTACCATCTGACATATCTCAAACACTGATTTTACTCACTCATTCTTCATTCTTTATATCTGCATGTCTAGCGGTGCATGCATTTATATTTTATATAAAGGGCAGAGTCTGTAGTCAGAGCATTTGAGTTATGCTGTTAAAAATAAATTAAGGAACAGCAGGTGAAAATGATTCCTACACATGAATATTCATACTGTACCTCTGTCAGATACTGTAGAAAGAATAATAAAGAGCAATGAAACTTCGGTGGGACCAAGGTATCGATATGATCTGAAATAAAAGTTTTGTTGGCACAAGGTTGAGATGACTCAGAAGACTTACGCAAGGAGTGGCATGATCTGCTCGTATGTCCCATTGCCAAAACATTCAAGAGTTTAAAAAATTGAGGGGGGAGCAGCACTGGGGTGTTGGAAGTCTAACAGTCAGGCTCTTGATCTTGATTCCTATGCTCTTGTGCTTTTGTGCTTTATTCTCTGAGCGGAATGGGTTTAGGGTTGGCGGGAGGGTGTATTTGCATCACTTTGGGCTGGACTCACCAAGGTATTTAGCCACTTCCAAGTTGCACCATCAACTACCTTTTTTTTTTTTTTTGAAGAATGAAGAAAGTGCAGCTTTCACACTACTTACCTGATGGAGTTGCGCTGCCGTTGTTGGATTCAGTGAGGTTTCACAGGAATCAGGAGTGTGACCACTGTTCAGGGACCTGTGATGGGATTTTCAGGGAAAACTCAGGAGCCAGAATGCATTTGTGGATCTGACGTTCGTTTCCCTATCACTTATACGTTGTAAAGACAAGAACATTCAGAACTGTGAAGTACTTAGATCCTCTGGCAATATGGAACGCAGCATATTAATAGCTGACTGACTTCTTGTCAATTTTTTTTTATTGTTTTTTGTATTCTTTACTTGCTTCACAGATCCCGTCCATGGACCACAAAACGTAGAAGTTGTTGATATTCGCTCCCGGCAGCTGACGTTGCAGTGGGAGCCCTTTGGTTATGCGGTGACCCGCTGCCACAGCTACAATCTCACAGTCCAGTACCAGTATGTGTTTAACCAGCAAAAATTTGAGGCAGAGGAACTCATCCAGACTTCTTCCCACTACACCTTGCGAGGTCTTCGGCCTTTTATGACCATCAGGCTGAGGTTAGCGCTCTCTAACCCAGAGGGCAAAATGGAAAGTGAGGAGTTGGTTGTGCAGACTGAGGAAGATGGTAAGTTGTGTTGGGTTTGCTTGCTTGGTTGTTTTTTTGGGGAAGACTAATATTTTTAAGTTGTAAATAACAACATAACCCTGTGTCCCATGAGACTTACAAATGGCTTCTCTGGACAGTGTGCGTGCTATGCAAGTAAAATTTGTAGGTGTAAATAATTTCTGTTTCACAGCTGTGTTCTTGAAAGGGCAAGGATCCCCGAAGTGGTTGGAAATGACAAATGCCAGTCTGAGCAGTTACCTAACAGTGGTAGGTTTAATTCTACAGAAGTCATGTTCTGAACTAGGCAGGACTCACAGAGCAGCTTCTTCTGTCATATGGGCAAATGTAATCCTGGCATTTGTTGATTTTTTTTTTTTTTTTTTTCCCTCTTGTGCCTTCACATCACTGTCCCAAAAAGAAGCTTTTCTTAATACTGATCTTCTGGACATAGCATTTCATATATGTCTCAGAAGCTAAATTGATTTGGTGCTAACTCTTCCGTTCTTGATACGAAAGAACTGTTTTCTGGAAGTACTGATGGAAAGCTTTAAAGTGTTATTATCCCACCTGAGCTATTTCACACCAAGGACTTTCATAACCTACAAGCCTCCATTCTGTCTAATGTGTTAAAAAAGAAACGTTCTTCCTCTGCCAGAGCTGTAAGGAGTTGCTGTCCTAAGATTCTCTCAGCTGAAAGTAGCTCTTGCAGTCCACTATATCATACGGGAGGACATAAGAGGATGGCAGATCTTTCAGAAAAATGAACAGGGTTTTTATCAGACAGGCTTGGGAGTGCATTTAGTTAGTTATCTTCTGCAGCATTAAAATTTTGCTTGAGTAGGTGGATTCTTTTAGCTGGCCTTGTAGCCATAATGAAATATAAATCTGACATTGTTACTTTACTAAGGAATTCAATCTTTCATATTGATAAAGGTGTACAGCCTGGTAGCATCTTTACGCCAAGGTGCAATCTGGTTGTTTAGGTCATTGGAACTTTGCTGTTGTGCAGGCAGAGAAGGACAATTAAATTCCCTGCTGCTGCTATGCTGTACTGGAATAAGGATGTACTGAAATTAGCTTCATATTTTCATAGATTCTGATTTTATCACTTAGTGGTTAGATTAAGGTATTCTTATTTGAACCGGAGGTTCAGAATAGGCCTTTTATACTGATAGTACCTTGGTAATGGTAGTGCCTTGAGAGTTTTTTAAAATTATTTTATTTTTTATTTTCAGCTCTGAACTTCCTGTCTGGTGGCCTCTTAGTGTCTTCTCATGTGTGTGCAGCTGGAGCTGGTGGTAGCTTCTAACACAGTTTTTCGTTGGGTTTTTTTCCTGTAGTTCCTGGACCCGTTCCCTTGGAATCCATCCAGGGAGGACCTTTTGAAGAGAAGATCTATGTTCAGTGGAAGCCTCCAAATGAGACGAATGGCATCATTACACTCTATGAGGTGAGGAGAACAGATTGTTGTCAAGGAATACATGCCACAGGGCCCTTTTCATATGTGTTTAAGCCAATCCTGAGCTCTGAGAGATTTCAGCAGGTGCTAACAGAAGCCTGATTAAAATAGATAAGAATCTTCAAGATAGTCTGCTGCTATCACTGAAAAAGTTTTCCAGCTCAAAAAAGAGAAAAGATTTCTTTACTGATATTTGTGACAGAATGAAAGCCATACATTCCCCCGTGTCTCAGGTGTTCATTTCCTGCCCTTTTTTCTTCTACAGTATCTCCGAGGTCTGTTTTCTTTCCTTCTTTTCTTGAGGTAAACTTCTGTTAGGTTTTATACCTAAATACTGCAACTAATTCCTCTCTGCCTTTCCAATAGTCATAACACTTCCTGGCGATCTCAGCAGAATATAGCCATTAAGTCTTATAGTGTTCTTATTGAATCTTCAATGATGCATCTGTCTAGCCCAACCACCTTCCCCGCTGCCAAACAAAATATACAGCGGGTTATAGGATGATCACTGTCCATCCGATGCTGGATTTAAAAAAAAAAAAAAATTAATTGTGGTTCTAGAGTGTATCAGAGGAGATGTTTCTTGTTAAGGTAAGGAAGCGTTACTGATGTCATGTGCTTCTGGTGAAACTGTATCCATAATGTCATGTACACCCAAATATACAGAAAAGGAATATGAAAGGAGGACTGCTTTAGAGGATTGTGTGAAATGAGAGAAGGTCCTACAAGAGAAGATAAAGGCACTTCTATTAAATAGTGGAAAGTGGTGCAGCAGTGCTGACTGAGTGTGTTTCAGTTTATAAGTTCAGCATTTACCACAGTAAGATTAGAAAAAATGAAAAAAAATTTTGCGTTTATGTGATGTAAAGATCCTCACTATGGGCTTGTGCAGCATTTTTTGATACAGATGGGCAGGAATCACTTTTTTGCTTTATCTTTTATGCTGGGTAAACGTACAAACTTACTTTGGAAAAGGCATGGGTGCAAGAAGCAACTCTGCCATCACCAGTGAGGTTCTGCTCCTTTCCTCTTCCCATCCAGCTTCTCAGTTTGGAACAGCAAATCTTATAACATGTCACTCCTGCATCTCCTTGCTAAGGTTGGCTGTCTCTGTCACACTGATGGTCAAATGTTAAAAATCAAGCAGGTTTTACACCAATGAGCTCTTACATTACAGCATGAGCAAGAGATGGCAACTTTCTCCTGGGCTTAAATGTAATTGCACTTTTAGGTCATCTCTCCAGTTAGCTCACAAAGAATAGGCTGAATTTGATATGGCAAGACTAAATAAATGAATAGAAGTTCCTCTTGCTAATTTTGTGTCATTTCAGCCAGGCGATAATCCTTGACTAAGTAAGGAGTCATTTTTTGTTGGTCACTGTTGAGACACTTGTGGAAGTCTATGCAGCTTGCATACCACCTGTCTGTACTAGAGTGGAACTAACCCTTGCAATTTCATGTTTTTTGAAGGTGTACTACAGGCTATCGTATGTCTGTGTAAGGAATTATGCAATAAAGCTGTCTGTCTTTTTAAGGAGTTAATATGAATAGAATCAGTTGCAAATTCGTTATTTTTCTGGCAACACAGGTGACCTATAATGGAACACATTTAAAATAATCCAAGTCAAATGATGCAAAAATACCTCCTTTTAATTTTTAAAGAGGCAGTTTCCTACTAAAATATTGCCTTGGGCTCAGCTCATTGAAAGGACTTCAGCAATCTGAGTAGCTTTTCTGGCTGAGCAGCTGCATAGAGATACTTTAATGCCTCCAGGGTAGCGATGCATCATGACAGTGCCTTTGCCCCTCAAGTCATATCATTGCTCAAATCTCAATGGAGGCACAAACAAATTTTTCTTTTCTGATAATGACTTTATGCATATTTGGCAACTGAAGCCAAAGAGAAGTCAAGGTGAATTCAAACTCTTCCTCCTTTTCTTCCTCCCCCTCATCTCCAAAAGGATGAAAATCCAAGTGTTAAAAGCACCAGGAGAGCCAGAGTGGCTGCTGGTTGTCATGAATGGAAATGTTTTCCTTTCCTCTCCATTCTTACATGTGAAAATTTATACAGAACATTCCCATTCTCCATGGCACCCTGAGACAAGTTGATCAGCTGGAGATAAAAATACAGATGAGCAGTTACACATAACCTGGAGAGATGACCAGAGCATTCTCAGGGTAGTTGTCAGGCTCTTAAGTCTGTATCACAAGCAAATATGAGCACCTCTTCCAAGTAATGGGAGATCCTGCTTTTGAAATTACTCAGTAAATAAAGTACAGGTCTTTGCACAGAAACATCTCATCCCGCTACCTGCAACTGAAGTTTAATCTTCCTGAAAATACTGAGAAACTTCCAGGATTGTCCAGGTAGTTGCATCTTTTGTATTGCTTGCTTAATTCCCTAGCCTACTATAGATACTTAAGCTTGCCCCTTTGTCTCTATTGGTGTTATTTTAAGATTCCATGCCGTGTGTCTAGGCCCAAAGTAATTCCTCAGTAGTAAAGACCCCCAAAGTGTTACTTTAGACAGTGTTCAGCCATTTTTCAGTAGCATCATGGCCTTACACAGCTTTAATAGAGTTCCACTGACCTGTTGGTTAAAGAGGGAAAAAAAAAAAGCTAGTGGTTAGTCTCCCATAGGTTTTCAGTTCTTTCCTGTGGCCTACAGTACCAATCCAGGCAGAAGCAGAAGACTTTAAGGACAACAGAAGAAAAAAGGTCAAGGTATGAACTTGTGTAGTGCTACTTTAATGAGGTCTCTATAGGGAGCATGGTTGCTGAAGCCCGGCACCGGCCATACTGTTCTGTCACCAGGAGGAGCCGGGAGGCTCAGTGATGTGCTAGCAAATTTGCAACTATCTAGAAACTCTGCAATTATGTTGCTATCGTTAGGGAGAAACAAACCTAAGAGCCTAGCACCGTTTATTAAAGAAAAATTCACTGCAAAGTACAGATCAAGAAATAATCACTTTATGAATTGGAGTTAGTGGTGTTCTGCATCACACCTCAAAGTAACTGGCTAGATTTACATGTAGGTATCATGCAAGTGACGGTCTCTCAAGCTCCCTTGGGCACAAACGCTCCTAATAAAAACGAATAAAACCCCCCTCCTCCTCCTAAGTAAAATGTTCCCTCCTTACCATTGCCATCAAGATCTGATTTGTTGTATCTGGATATTGTATTTTCTCTCTAGTTCTGTTAAAAAGTTTTGTTGTAAACTTCTAAAATGCTTCCATATAATCACAGCGTCTATTCTACGTACATTCTACTTGCTTTTCTCTGGGACAGATTTTCTTCTCGGATCCCCAGTCATTCTTGCAGTTCCTTGCCAGGCAGGCTTCCGTATCGCACAAATTGCCGTTGCGGTTTGCATGCGCGTTGCTTACATGCCAACTGGGCTGAAATTCAGCAGCACAACCTTCAGCAGGTCATTTGGCAGCCAGAATCACTAATTTCATGACGACTGAATACTTCTAAAGAGCTTAAACAAAATGGAAGGACCTTAATGAACCTTTTCGACTTGTGCAAGTCTCTTCTGATTGATATTTATCCTTCAAAATGCTATTGTAGCCTTTAATAAAGGTGGCAATAGCCTTGCATTGAAAACCGATTTAAAACCCCCCTGTGTTCAGTTGGAGAATGAATTGTTTCACTGGGTACAGCCACAGCTGGATTTTTAAACAAAGGAACCTTCTAGATCTCCAAATCGGTATGCAACTGCAGTCTGTTTCTAGGGAGCAGAAACCTCTTGTTCAAGGGAACTTGGAAAGCTCCGGGAATTGCAACTCAGTTAATCAGTATGCTGAGAAGATTAGGATATGAGCTGTGTAGAAAGAGAATGATGGTACAGTTCATTTTGGGGGTGTTAGGGGAGCACAGCAAGGCACAAGCGTATGCTGAGTTAGTAGGTGTCGCTTGATCTGTCCAGCCGAGAAAGCCGTTAGGGAGATACATAGGCTGCTGTTACAAGTAAGCCGTGCGACAGAAATAAAGCTTAAGAGCTGTAGCTATAGTCAAATCCCCAGGTAGCATCAAGGTATGTGGATTCTTACATGAGACAAGTAGATCAATCTGTGTTCAGAAACACAGCTAAACAGCGATAATGGATTTTGCTGGTACATTGGTTTGGGTAGAATGCTCTACAGAGATGTTTTTGCATGTGACATTCATGAAAGAGGTGTTATTACAGCTGTCTCTCATAGCGAGCTGTGAGTGGCAGAATCTAATAATATTGTAAGAAGTCTCGTCCCCCCTTCAGTCTCCTGGCAGACTGGAAACACCACAACCTGTTGAATTTTTTTTTACCAGTCCTGAAAAGCTGCTATGCTTTAAAATCCCTAATAATCAAATACTACTTATTGTCTTTATACCATGTGGGAGTTGAGCTTCAAAGCCTTTGTGTACAAAGACATGCTACAAAGAATTTTTTTTTAATATTTTTTTTTTATCCTAAGTGCGCGTAAAGTCAAACCACCGTCAAAGAGCAGAAAGACCTATGCTGTCATTGGACTGCAGGACCAAGCAATCTAATTTAAGATCATGGACCAGCCTTGTCACTTAAATTCTCCTTTTAGGTGACATGAGGTTGTCTCCAGCATTTGTTCCGTAGTCCAAATTGAAATGCTTCATATACACGTGTGGACCCAGATATTTTGTGCAAACTTGCATCTTGAAAATGTAAATAAACAAAACTTATTTATATCTGCATTTCACCATTCATTTGGGCAGCTGGAAGCTTACGGGTGCATTTAGTAAGTGATGGTGGCTTTTGCCTTTGTAAAAACATTTTCCGTGTGTGATCTATTTCTCAGAATTGTCAGCTTTTAGAATATTTCACCCTTAACAGGGAAGAAGGAAAAAAACCCACGTAGCGTTCTTGTCTAAAATATTTGTCACATTACTCGGGGGAGGTCACCGGTGTAAGGTATTAGAATCCTAGAAGCATTTAAAGGGCAGCTACAGTATATTCAGCTCCTTGACTGGAAAATGATTCTCAAACTGTTGAAGTCCTTTCAATGAGCCATGCCTAAAGGCAATGTTTAAACAGCAAGCTGTCTTTTTAAACATTTTAAGGTGTAGTCTTGTAATCACTTATGTTCTCATCTTTACGATTATTAAGTCCCATGTGGGTTGCACGTGGGTCTTGGGAAAAATAAGGATGCATTTGCAGCTTCTAACTAGCTAGTTTTCTCAGTCACTGTTTCTGAAATGCTGTAAATCTCTATTTGAATGCCAGGAATAATAATATAAGGGACTTTCATACACAATTTCAGCGCTTTAATGGGATGCTTGGAGCCTAGTTCCTCTAATCCCAGTGGATTTGAGTTTAAATTGCACTTCAGAGGTTACAGATCATCTCAGTTGCCATGTAAAATCGCAATCTGCCCTTCATCATCTCTCCAGTTGCCAATATGCCATTTCTTCTCCATCACTTCACTCACTTTTTCTCTGCAGGAGAGGTTGTTACATGGAAACTGCCTCATGGAGGGTCGTGCATAAGGTCAATATTTGTGGCATGCACTACCTGCATTTGCAGTAGGGCAGAAATAAATTTGTTCCACCTTTAACCCCTGAAAGTGCATACTTATTATAACACAAAGCATGATTATCTGGTGTGATATCCACTGCATGGATACACATGCATTTCTATTCATAGCCCTTTGTTAAGCTATTCATGAAACCTGACATTTTTAGGGTAAAATGTTCCCTGCTAAAAGGTGTAGGAAAGAAAGGTTTCCTGGAAAAGCTGAAAGGGTTGGGAACTCAACTTGACTTAGTCATTTGTTTGTTTATTTAAAGGCTTTTTTTGGTTAAGGAGAGCGAAAAATGGCTCCCACAAGGAGGAAAGCAGCAACCACAAAATCTTGCAACCAATTTATATAAAACTCTACAGTCGAAATAGTAGAAAGATGACAATTCTCAGAAATTGCCTTCAGTGAGAAGTGGCTTTGAATGTTCCCATGAAAATCAATCATGTTACAGCTTCTCAGTTGCATTCTGTGGATGCATGATACTCCTGGGACGAAGCTTTCTCGCTTACGCTCACTAAGTGTGCACTGAAGGGAGTCCAAGCTACACACAGCTGGCTGCTGCATTTAGCTGAACATTAAGAGAACATTAAGGAGACACTGTTAAGTGCTCAAAACCCAGGAAATGATCAGTTAAGGACTGTATATTCCGTGGTAGCTTTGTCACTCATCTGTATGGCCATTTGACAATGCAGTCTTCACGCAATTGGATATTATTCTGTGTTCATCCGCAGTACTAATGTTGTTTTCCTTTGACACTGGATTTATACGGTGTCTTGTACTGCAGTATATTGTTTGTCCAGAGTCCATGAAAGTCAATTACACAAAGAATAAGTGTTTTACTGCGTCTGTACTACGTTGAATTAGAATTCTTTCATAATCTAGACTAGCAACGAAACTGTGTGGCCATGTATAATCTATTTAAGTTTGAAACTCTGGCAGCTCTATAGTAGGCTGTGTCATCCTCTCAATTACATATACGGAAAGCTGTGCATATAGACCCAGCTAAATTAGTTCTGCAGTTAACGGCTGTCAGCGCAGAATTGCACTGGAAGAGGGCTGGGCTGGCTGCAGAGAAGTTGTTTATTATATGGTTGCTGACTGTAGTATTTACTGAGCACTTGGTGGACAGGTTGGTTAGATGCTGCCAATGTTCTGGGCCCCACTTAGAAAGGATTCAGACTAGAATTCGGAAAATGAATGGTGCTGATTGCACTGATTTATTGTCCTTTCTTGGCAATTGAGAAGGACTATAAATCTGAGCATTGCTTGCTTTCTTAGCAGGTTGGGATGCCGTGGCAGCCACAGACCCTGTTGTTCCGTTTCTGGGACAAGGCAGGGCTTAGTGGGACAGCTTTCCAGGGAAATTAGGGGAGCACAAAGTCATAAGGAATATCGTTTTTTTCAACCAACAGAATCCCACGGAAAGCCCCGTTTACGCCTCCATGCTGTTCAATAAAGTAGTACGGCTTATAAGCTCCCCTGTCAGCCTTAGAATTTGAGTATGTGCTTGAGTGATGCCTCTGCCATACACGGGGCATTTAAGGTGACTTCTCGGATGCTGCAAGGAAAGCCGAATTTACCTGTGTGCAATAATACAGAAACCAACGTATGCAGCTGCTGTTCGGGTGAAACAAAGATAGCTTTCCTTCCCCTATCACGTTTGGAAACATAAAATGCAGTGGCAGGACTGAAGTTAGTTGGAGCTGTGTTGATTTGAGGCTGATGTGGAGGAGGTAATAGGAATTAGGCTCTGCTCGGTCTGCCTGGTACATCCTCGGGCAATGACTGCTGCTGTTCGTGCTCCGTACGTCTAAGGAGGGCAGCAGCAGGGAGGATGCACCAGATGCAGGCTGTCTGGCTCTTTACTCAGGTGCTAAACCCTGTTGTAAAGAGCCTGCTGTATCTTGGTTGCTGTTGTTTCTCTCCATCCTGACCCGGTTAAGGTTAACACAACCTTAAACTTAGGAAATGCTTAAATGATTTCCTACTTAGCGATACTTTTCTGAATAAAGACCTTAAAGAGCTTTTGAACAAACGTCTTGAAATTATATAGGATTCTTAATTGTGCGCTACTCACTCACCGTTACTTGCAAGATGTACTTAACTTGGAAGCATTTTTTAATGATGGTCTTTTAAATCCTATGGTTTCCAGCAACATCTTGATGAGAAAATGAGAGGGTTTTTTTGAGAAACTCAGGTATCGCATTTTTTTTAAACATATGACAACCTCCAGGTAAATAGCATACTTGTGTTATAAATAGTATGAATCCACTGTTTAAAAAAATTGCTTGATCAAGCTTTCCAGAAATAAAAGCATAATACAGTCCCTTGAGCACAACAATTTCTTTGATTACCTTTTTATGTTCTTTTGAAGCCAATAGACTTGCAGCAATAGAAATCCCATGCAAATGAGAAGATATTTGGCTATAACAAAACTTTCTTCTTTTTTTAAAAAAAAAAAGGAAGGAACTGAGTTATTTTAGTGTGCGTGTTGCATGTTAGGCTCTTTCTAATTCAAACTAAGTGGTAAGAACTGAAAAAAAACCCCAAACAAACCCAACTTATTCTTTCTTATAATGAAGTTCAAATTTTAAAAAATCCTTTTGTAGAAATGTGAACATCTTGTCTCTCTGCCTTCCAATGCTTTATTTTCTAGAAAAAATAAAATTTTGGTCTTTTCATCTTTCAGACATGCTGTTTTTCTGTATTGCTCATCCAGGAAAAGAATTGATTCTTAATCCCATTTCTTCCACCTAATCTTTTCAAGTGCCAGTGTACCTGTGCAGTTATGGTAATATAGATAAAGCTCTTCAACAATTTCATAATCAGATCTTGCAATGTCTTGCTTACCAAAATGTAGTTAACTAAGTTGAAAGCAAACTACAGATACATGTTTGTATTTCCTTCCTAGATGTTTTTTTCTGTTTCATCTTAAGAATTGCTTAATTTAACAGATAGGATTGAAAAACTCACAAGTGGTGGCTTTATCCTGTTAATTGCAACTGAGGAACTGTGTAAAAGAGGAAAAGTCAGTCAAGATGATCTTCTCATCCTCTTCAAAAGGAGGAGATGCCAATATTATGGTTCCTTTTGGGAAATTAATCTTATTGCTGTCCTTTGTGCTTGTGTATTAGACCCAGTCTTTAACTATGATCCAGCCGTCCTGTGGACAGGATGGGTTTGGGTTTCGTTGCCTGTGCCCTACTCTCATTACCAGTCTCTGTCAGTCCCTTGCCTCACTTTTTGTCTTCCCTGATTGTTACCATTTTTTTTCCCCGATTTCTGTTTCCCTGCTGTCCAGGTGGTGTCACTGACAGCAGGGGTGGGACAGCTTTGCAGAAGGATGCTGGCAGCTGCCAGGTTTTAGCACAGGGAGAAAGACTTACTCTTCTTTTTGTTTCTAATTCAACTCCTTTTGTCTGAAATGGTGAAAAGGGACTTAGGGCGAGGCAAACACTTGGCATGGAAAATAAGCACAAATGGATAGTTTAAGATTTAAATGACTGAAAATATATGGTCTTACAGTTATCAGCTACAATAATAGCTGGGACTCATATTTTATCTATAAGTGTGGCAAAAACGTTTTATACATACGTGGGTCTTGCTTCTGTTACTTTATGGTGTATAGCAAACAGAGCAGCTGTATGTGATGTTGGTAGTACTCCATTGTGTTGGTTTGGGTTTTTGTTCATTGCTCACAGCTTTTGCTACGCCCAGCGTAGCACGGCAAACCAGCTATGAGATATATTAAGCAGTGCTTTCAACATCAAGAACTAACTGAGGAACAAGTATGGAGATTGAGTAACTGCCTCAATGCTGCGGTCCTATCAAAGCAATTTCTATAGTTGTCATTTTCTGCTATTAAACTGAACAATGAGGCTCTCCAATAAAATCATATGAAATAACAGCTCATTAAAAACTCTCCTTAATGTATAGCATGCTAATTAATGTCAGTGGGGGGCAAGCTTGAATGGCAGAATAGACTATAATGTTTAGAAAGTAGGTAAAATAAAAGAAGATATTTTATCATTAATGACCTTTTAGTAAACCTAATGAAATCCTTAATGGCCTTGAATATATTACTGAGGTGCTCCCAATTGCTTTGTTACCTACTCCGTTCTTCCTCCTTTTCTCATAGACATTAAACTTGGTTTTATTTATAGAAAACAAAAAGCAATAAAGACCCAAGGAAATATGAACAGGAAGAAATTTGAGCACGAAGGAGAGTAGATGAGACTTCTCAGCCCTAGTGTCCCTGTTCCCGGTCAAGAGAAGGGCTGGGTATAGGACCATGTTTTATCCTGTCTTGTATATGTGTTGCCTGTGTTTGTATTCAGGTTTAATTGACCTGTGTTTATGTGACTCTCAGTCAATAGGCTTGGGAGCAAATGGGGCTCTCTTATTCACAGGGTCTCTCTAGGTTAACTTCCGTATTCATTCCTAGAGCTGCACGATGGCTTTTTATATTGTTGCCAACCGTACTGTGCTTGTGCTGTGACTAAATTAAAGGACTTTATTCTTCAGGGCTTTTAGTCTTTCGCATGTTGCCAGCCTTAAATATAACTTGCAAAAATGCTGTTTAACTCTCCCGTAACCTTCTACCAAAAGAAGTAGTACAAGAATGGAAAAATGAAAGGCTTTTGCTTCCTCCCATTTCCTGGATGAAATTTAGTGGGCTGGAGAGGGATGTACATAGCAATAATTGCCTGGCTTAAACTGAGTTTTAAGATGGAAAACGGGCCCAATCATCTGGTCATAAAACATATTCTTTAGTTCTGAAGTCCGACACTGGAGAAGGATTGTTCACTAACCTGTTCACTAGAAGATAACTTTCTTCGAATTACTGCTTTTGTGTAACACTTGGTGCAATTAACTTTAGTCTTGTACCCCAAATGTCTGAAACTTCCTGATAAGATTGGAACTAATGTCCATCCCAGCTGCAATCCCAAGTCACCTCAGTAGTAATTGTTCCTAAGAAGCACAGGCAGTTGGCGAGTCTTAGAAAAAAGAGCCCATGACTTGCTGTGTAATCATGTTTCAATCAGCTTTATAGAACCATGAAATTGATTGTCCCCCTGACGTACCGTATACTTTGGAGCAGATACTGTACTTCGCAAGTTAATTCCTTATTTGGCTCCAAGCACACAAAAGAAGAGAGCTTTTTGCTTCCCCTCCCATTCTCACAAACCAAGGAGGAAGGGAGCACAAATCACCGTGAAATCAGAATTTGAGAGCATAGCAGCATCAGCCAGCCCTGTTTTGTTTTCCTAATCATACAGTGAAAAGCATGGTGATTTAGGAGAAAGATGCCCAGGCTGTTGGCTGCATACAGGGGAGCTTGGATGAATGACAAAACCAGCGGTGGTGATGACCAGGTAATCAAAGAGCTATAGAATTGTAAAAGTCTGACAGAAAGGAGAGCTTGAGCGAGTGTTTCGTTAATGTGGTGTCCCCTTCGATACTGGAGTCAGTTTCTCTATTCTTCTGGAGCTGAAGAAAGAGGATGCTGTGAAGATACAGACTTTAGGCAATGAAGAATATTCCTCTTCAGATACCTGCAACGAAAGTCTGGCCCTGTCTTCATCGAATTTAATTCCTATTTCCAGCTCCCTCATTTCAGGAATATTTTGGTCTTTCAACATCAGTGAAACTCTATTCAAAATAAAACCAGAATCAACCCACCCATGAAAATTCTAGGAGCTCCTTCTTAAGCTGAGTTTTGTCCCTGGAAGATTTAACGTCTCCAACATTTTTGTATTTTGTGTTGAATTGTTTCCAATTCAGGGTCACTCTTCAGTCTGAAACGCTGCTTCTGCTGCAAAGTGGTTCATTAGTCCCTGAACTTTCATGGGCTAACTCAAGAAGGAATCAAGAAAAGCAAGGCTGTTGCTGTCATCCTTAAAATGCTCGTACAAGGATGGAAACTGAGGGAGGACACGAACTAGAAAATATGTAATAATAAAAAAACCAAACCAAATCAAAAAAAAAACCCCTACTGAAACAGCAAAAGGTGCTTCTATCGAGATTTTTGCTGTCTTTTAGAATGAATGATCTTTCTCTAAGGCTCACTTTGGTGACGTTTCCAGAGTCAGAAATGTGGTCCCCCAAACTACAGGGCAAGTTTGGGCCTCTTCTGCTCCATCAGCTCCTGCACAAGCTGCTCCCACAGGTGAATGATCATTGCTCCAACCTGCAACCTCCAGCTCTTGCTGTAGCTGGAATACTGGCAGCAGAGCAATGGGATGCAGTGGGTGGTTTTTTGTTTGGTTTGTTTTCTTTTGCACAGACCACAAGAGGCTTGTGGCTGCAGAATAATTATTAGTTTGTTTATCGGAGAAGAGAAATGGGAACACAAGTCATGCATGCAGAACTCTCGCATGTTACTGTCTAGGACGTTTTTCCTTTTAGTGCTTGATAAGGTTCCTTTTTCTACTGAGCCAAAAGGTTTTTCTGAGCTATTTAACTTTATCTGTCTCTGTGACAGTGTTGAACTTGTATTAAATTTAGAAGAAAACAAAATAATGTGTATACTAACTTGTCATTTTCTTGTTTAGGACACAGACAAATTGGAAATTATTCAGGTTATCCAGACAAAAGTTACATCCTCACCTACCTGTCATCCTTGTTAAGGATGAACTTTGTGAATTCATCCATGCTGCTGCTGAGCAAACAGCACTGCTTGGTAGATGTAACTCAATCCTTTTCCTGGATACTGTAATCTTTCTCTCATTATATTTTATAAAAATCTGTCTTGTAATGGTCCACATTCCAGAAACACTCTCTTCTTTCCAAACTTCCCTGTGCAGTAGACCAGATTTCCAGCTAAATAAAACCACGGCTCCCGCTTTCAGAGGAGTGCCAGCAAGAGACAAGTCTGTTGCTCAACTGACACTGAAGTTCGAACAACCTTGGCTGAGGCAGGAGTAATGAGACACAGCCCTGGGCTATAAATTACATTGACTTGGGAACGAGGGGAATTCATTCTGCTTTGCCTGAGGCAAAGGTCTGCTGTGCTGTCAGCTGAGTTTCTTAGACTCTCAGTTTCCTCTGTCATGGTAATAAGTACCAAGAAAGCTGCTTATGAAAGAGTTTTGAGGAAATCCCTTGTTACCTGCTACTAGTTTAACTTGAGTAATCGCAGCAGCAGCAGCAGAGGGACATCTATTTCTAGCTGCTTTACTGACAGATTTAAATAAAGACCATGGACTTTGTGGACCTTTGGAACGGCCTTTCTGGACCATGAGAAATTCCCTGCAGCTACAGTGGTTTGCTAATAGTTGTCATGTGAAGAAATGGTATCGATGAGCTGCAGTTCTGTCTGCTGCATGGAGATCTTGGTGTTTTCCTTTGTTACTCTGAGCTCCTCAGTGGCATGAGAAGAAAATTCTGTCAAAGTGTTTTGACGTTTCTAATAAGGGAAACATGGTAGCAAGAGCTCTTTTTTTCCCCGAACAAATCTGAGATAAAGAGGAAGCCCTAGTGAAGCTTTTGTGCCTAGGAAGAATCGAGATGTGCAGTTTACCCACTGCTTTTTCATGTCATTACCTAATTGTTTTAGCAGCTTTACTCCTAAAGGGCTCTACGCACATCTCGGTGACCGCATTATTTGCTGGGATTTAACACAGTGCTGTCTAAACAGAGTATCTGTGAACATAATCCTTAATGATATGCTGGGGGCACACACTGCTTGTGGAAGTCTTGCTTGTGATTAATCAATTAAGAATAAGATAAACCCAGCAGTTGTTCCTCTGTTTTGGGAGATGGTTTGAAACATGCTGAAGCTGAACGTGCATCTCTACTTGTTTGCAATTCCATGTAGGATTTTCAGTGTTGTCTCAAGTGAGATAAGCATAGAAACAAAGTACTCTGCCCATTGTTGCTGTGCACAACAGGTCCTTTAAGAATGGTGGCATCTGTTTTTTTAGAGAAAGCCTCCTTGTACCAATAGTAATATTTATGGCACAGACCAGCACAGCAGTGTTTTTACACTCTTACCAAACAGTCTGCGTGTAGGTCTAAGAGAATTTACTTTGTGCTTGCTGATCTATCTGCGTTATTGGGCTGTTTGCAGGTTGAGTCCTGGATAAGATTGGCTGAATTGCTGTTTGGTCGGGAGATTCTCGGAGTTTTCACAAGTGTATTACAGGTCTTTTCTGAACTTAGGTGCCATGTCAGTGTAGATGAGAAAACTGATGGAAATTCTTAACCAATAAAGGGTTCCTGTTGTAATGTATTGATCTCATGAGGAGACCTACTTGCTTCATGTCTTCACAGCAAAACACAGCGGTGTTGTCCCTGAGCATTCAAGTGTTTGCATCGTATGCAATGCATGTTTCCCTAAATAAGGAGAGTGAAATAAAATAATTGCAAAAGCAATTAATTTTCACGCTCCATATTAACTGTTGGAAGAGAAAGGTGGCATTTCAGAAGACAGGCATGCATTTTGTTTTTCATTTAGTTCAGAAAATGTGGGAGCTCCTGCTGCTGATGTTTCTGGGACTTCGTACTATAAAAGGACAAGTATTAATTTATGGGAAGAACGCTTTCCTCTGCATCCTCTTCTCACCTAAGGGGATGCAGGAATTGGGCAGTGCGCTCTGTGCCATGGTTAGTACAGCTTTTAGCAATGTGTCAATCTCTACATTTACTGTTTATAAATATTTCTGCATATAAACTACTGATTATAAATATTGCCAGCAGCTTAAATGCATTGCAGTCTGGTATGACCCATTCAGCCTTGTCTGCCCCTCAGAGAGCCATTATTTTCTTGAAGAAAGTAACAGATGAGGTGACAGAGCTCTTCTCTGAGGTGGCACTTGTTTTTTCTACTTCTTGCCATCGCAAGCAGATATGTCCCAGGATTTAAATGTAGAGGAATATATGTTACCTTCTGTTCAATGGCTTTTATTTTTCGTGCTAAAGTCCCTAGAGAGAAATATGCTTCAGTGGGTGGGGCTATTGCTAGGTATCATTACAATCTTCTGCTGTTAAATGAAGCTTGACATCACTGCCAAGAACCTGCTACATTAAGGAGCCAATGTCACGCATTTGAGGGAGGGACAAGAGATGACCACCTAAGAGCTGATGGGTTCCTACCTTCTTTTAAAAATTTGGAAACTCAGCTAATGGCTAAATACAGTTTTGTAGCTCAAGAACCTGAAACTCTTTGCAGATGTCTATATGAAAATCTGTCTAAATCTGACTTGAGTCTGACTTCTAGAGAGTTTTCTGGGGTGATCGCTTTCATTCAGAACAGATACACTGTAATAGCCTTGGCTGTTGAGTTTTTGGGTGCATCTGCATCCAAGTTCTAGATAATTATGATGATACAGCAGACTTGGAGTTTGATCATTGGTTTTGCTTGACTCTTAACCAAAACTGGCTTTTCTCCCCTTGTTTCCTGGTTTGTAACTGTGGTCCCTGGCCAGTACCATTCCTTGGAAATGTTATCGTTTCTTTAGCCTCTTTTGGGTTTTACAGGCACCGCAAAGGGAGGAGGGTCTGTGCAGGGGAACTTGTATTGTATCCAGGCGTCTCTAACATAAGTATTTCTAGCAACCGTGTTCTCAGTTCATTGATTTTTGTCAAAATGATAGTAAAAATAAAAGTAATTGTGCTTAAGAGTGAAAAAAGGGTGAACAAAAAGCCCACGTACCTGCCAGTATCTGAAATTAAGCAGGTCCTCATTGCTGTAAGAGTGGAAAGTTTGTGCTCTCTCTGCAGATGAGTTTTTGTGAGCAGCAGGTCATGGAGACATCAGAGTCTATAAAATAATGACTTTGTGTCAGAGTGTAGCTTGTGCTCTTGTACTTGCATTACTTCTCTGCCCACTTAGAGTACTCACTGTACCATACTTCTAACGTGATAAACATATCTGGAATGAAAATGCTTAGCTGTATCCTAATTATCAGAACACTGTTTCTTATTTTGGGAGGTATCTTGAGGTTATGATGACATGCTGAATGAATGCAAATTGGTACTTCTTGAAAGAGTTTCTAAAGAGTAATTCTGGCTTGTCTTGCTTCTGTTAACGTTGGTATTTTGGGGTCAGTCTGCTTTTGTGATGGATATGTTTTCACCTTACAACTTTTTTGTACAATGCTGTTCTAGGCATGCTATGGTTAGATCTGTCTCACCATTCTCATTCTAATAGTCACCTGAATATTTGGACCTGCAGAATGCAAGTTATGAATAGTAGCGCTCTGTGGACCTACTGGTGACAATACGTAACCTGTACATAGCAGGTGGATGTCATCTGGGAAGGTAGATGCAGTTGTGAGTAATGTCTGTGTAAACTAATACTTCTGGAGGGAGCAGACCCATCTTGTTCACAGATGTTTTAGCTTCATGTTGTGAGGAGTAAAAACTTCAGTTGTTAGCCTTACACAACCAGTGCTCTACAGTAGTGTCCTCTGCTTCCCCGGGGGTCTGTGTCCTGTACCGGTCACATTGGCTTTGTGTGACTCAATTCAGAGAAATGGGGTTTGAAAAAAGACTCCTGGGTCGGATTTGACCAACAGAGCCAACATTAGCGAGATGTGAGAAGGGTTGGAACCAGACTGACGCTTAGACTAGAAAGTGAATTTGTAAGGATGACAGCTGGAGAGATTGGTGTTTCTGCAAAATGACCAGCTCATACAAACAGCCCGACTCCGCTAACTCCGGCTTTCATTAACGTTTTCCTCTTTACAGCAACTGAGAATTTGGTTCAGCATTTTCTTTGCTAACTTCAATGCATTTTTTTATTAAATTCAAGCCATTAAGAATGAAAGTCTGCAATACGTTTCTAATTTTTAAAAATTGATTAAAAATAAGATCATAATTAGATCAGCAGGAGGCAATTTAAAAAAAATTTATTGCATTGTGAAAACAAATAGAAACTTGATGCAATAATCAAAGTGCCTGAGTCTGTTTTAAGTTATGCTGGTTTTCTCCAGAAATGGCCCATAAAAATTTATATTATTTTTAGAGCTTTAATTAGCAAAGTATGTAAACTAAAATAAATTTGAATTTTGGAGACATTCAGAGGGGAGGAAATGATGATATAAATGTTGATTCTAATTCTTATTTATTTGAAGAGTAATTATTTCCTTTGATGCTCAATCACCTTTTCTTCTTCTCACTCGATCCATGAATTTTCTTTCTGCTAACAGAACCTTGGGATTTTATTCCCAACACTTTGGCCCTGTCATTCAACTTTATTAAACTGGCAGTTTGTTGAACACTGCAGTTACTCATTAAACTTTACATTTTCTCTAGCTGTATTAATCACTGCTTTTTACGAACTGGGAATGTAAATGATCCCTTTGCCATCTATGCCGTGGGATAATTTGCCTTTGTAAGAGGCTCCTCAGCATTTCATGCAGTTTTCCTAGTCGTGTAATAAGGGGTTTATTTTCGGTTCACTGTAAGATTGACATTGGATCCTGCTTTTTACTATTGTTTTCCACAGAGCAATTCCCCCAAAAGTCAGATTTTCATAAAGCTAACATTCCCGTTTACGTACTTCTGCTATTGCACTGTATGTATGCAAATGGCAGAATGCAAACTGAGGAGTCTGTTCAAACGACCGACTCCGCGACTCGGAGAAGGTAATTGCTTCTGTCAAATCCTCGAGTGTTCAGAGCCTGTACGCACAAATGGAAGCTGGCTTAAGTCCCTTGTGAAAATTCTGCTTACTGAGATCAATAACTTGCATGCATGCCCCGTGTGCTGCACAAACAGCCTGTAAATCAGGGTAAATTTCTGATAAAACTGCTTGTGGTCCGACAGCAATAATGACAGCAAGGTGACGTGGTGAAGGCAAGTAAATGAGGTGTGTCTTTCTTTTGGTGTTTTACACTCAGGTATTCACAACAAATTTTCTCATAAACATGAGAAAACTCCTTTGTAGTGAGGAACTTCAGAAGAAATGGGCTTGTTGTCTCAAGAGCCGAGAAGGGAATCCAGCGTTGCAGTAGCTATCTGAGGGGAGGTGATGGTGGTAGGAGCGCTGGGAAATCTTGTTCCTTGCCACGCCTGAGGAGGATGAGGAGAGAAATACTCTTCTTTATCACCAGTGCTGTACCCACCTGGTCCTACTGGTACTCCAGTTGAATCCTGGTAGCCTGTGGTACTGTCCCTGTAGCTCTGGCTGTAGGGAACCTGGCACTGGAAAGGAGATGGAGCATTTAGGTTAGGAAGTATTGGCGTGTTCATATGTTGAGATGCACATTAGTGCCCCAGAGATTCTCTAAGACTGCTGTAATTTCTCTAGCATCACAATTTGTCTAGGTTTATCATTGAAGATTCCAATCTAGGTTTGAGAAACTCCAAACCTGAAAGGCTTGAGATTTCCCGTGAAGCAATAGGCTTCCCTTGGCAAATGGTTTTGATATAGAAAACACTGATATTTTTAGGACTGAGACCTACGCTCAAATGTCCTCTGTGGTAACCTGATCTCCCTGGGATAGTTCAGATTTGCTCTCGGTTTCCCAGGGCTAAGAGCTGTGCAACAAAAGCACCTCAAATTCCCTGTAAGGACAAAGCCAGCTGATGAGGGGTCCTGGGACTTGCTGAAGCTGGAGGACAATCAGGTTTCATTGCTTGGGAGGGACAGAGTGGATAAGAATGACCGAGACTGCTCATGATAGATTAAAAGGGAGAGGCTTCTCTTGAAGTGCCTAAGGATTGAGTTATCTCAGAGCAAAGTCTTATGACTAATTGGTTTTTATCTTGCTGGATGATCATAAGCTAAAGAAATGATTGCGGAGCGGTACTCCTAGCTAATTCCCTCTGCTAGCAGAGTTGCACCAAACAGTCTGAGTGTGCATGTATATGCGTAAAATATATCAAAACACACTTAGACTACTGTGTCTTTAGGCAGTGTCTTTGATGCAAATCATGGCTTTTTTCCAATAAATTACCCTTAATTTGAATCAATAAAAAAATCTGCCTTTCCATTGCTGTGTGATGACTCTCTCCAGCTCCCTAGTGAATTAATAAATCTGTTGCACTTTCAAGCCTCCAAATTATTTTAATAAGAAACAAGAAGCAGCAGTATAAACTAAGTTTTCTGCATGACTTTTCAGGACCAGGTGTCTGCACTCTAATTTACCACATTTTGATGCTACCCTACTCATGTTTTAGTCTTAGGAACCTAAGCTGAGCCTCATTCCAATTCACATTCCCATTATTACTATTCAGAGTCTGAATGCTTATTGGTAAAAGGCACTAATACTGCAGTAGGTCCAGGAGCAGCTGCTAAATCTATTTGAATTATACTTTGTAGCAAGCTCAAAATGTCAATGTAGGATCTTTTTCCTTCTATAAAATACCCTGATATTTTTTTCAGGGTAAGTTTAGGTGGCAACCACCTGAAGGTATTTCATTTACCTTTTAGGTATGGCTAAACATAATGTTTCTACGCTTCTCTTTTGGAACCTATTCCCATCTTTCAACTAACATACTAGATTTGAAGAACTCATATAAAGGGTCTGTAAAATCTTGAAATCGGGCTGGAAGAATCTGGCACAAAATACTGCTGTATTCACAGCTTTGATAGGTCAAATAACAAACAATTATTTTTATGCTCTTTGGGGCTGAACCACTATAGGCTTTGAGGTTGAAACCTTGAATCCCTTGAGACAATTAGAAAATATAGACCTGCACTGATTGAGGGCTTTTTTGTTGAAGTTACAGCTCAAACTTGACCACAAATAGACATACCTTGTCTAATGTTGTTATTTAGATTTTTGAAGCCTTTTTTGAGAGTCCTGCAGGAATGTATACACACTCCACCCATTTTTGATTTGTGGAAACGCCTGGACTACTTCCTTCCCCTAAATTTTTTTTTATGCAGGTGCAGACCACTGTATAACAAATTTAACTGTCCAGGCTGGCTTGTTTTTCTTAGTCCCCTTTAAAATAACCTGCACAGTGTCAAACATCTAGATGAAAAAAAAAAAAAGAAAAAAGAAGATATTAGGATTTGGGAAGTGTACTCTGGATGGATGGAAGGGAGGGTGCCATTAGAACAATCTGCTGCATGAGCGGCTGTGACTGACTGTCCTTTACGTACTTGCCTGGGGTTGCAAAAGACTGAGGGGGCTCTTCCTGCCTTCTGCTCCCATTGCCCTGCTGCCCTCATCTTGGAGTATAGGAGACATGGCTTAGGGTTACAGTGTTTGAAATATGGGAAAGTGTGGGAGAGAGTACTAAAAGAAATGCCTTAAAAAGGGAGAAGATGTTTTCTTCTTTATCAGAGAAAATATCCACAATTTCTTGTTCTGTGGTCCTCTAATTTTGCTTTATAATTGAAACCTAACGAAGTATAGTTTGAAAAGTGCCTGAGTCTTTCCAGTTTAGTTTACATGCTGGGAATCACAGACTCAAAGCTTAAGTCTACATCTGCGGCAATTAACCTTGCTCACCTCCCACCATGACAAGTTAAAAACTCTCGGCTTCCTCTGGTTGCTCATCAAGGTGCTGCTGCTCTGCCTCTCTGCCACCCACGCCAGCTCTGTGTCCAGACGTTGGCCCAGCGGTGGTGTTGGCAACGTGGCTTTTCCTGGCACTGTGTGACACTGTCACTGAGAAACCAAGCTGTTTTCTTCTACTTTTACCTCCTCAAAACACTTCAAGAGTTGAGGGTAGGGAGGGGAAGGGAGATAATTGCACCAAAAAGGACAGACCTAGTGCAAGCTCCCACTGGTGCTCCTGGAGGCCAGGAAAGATCCTTGCCAAGGTGGAGGGCTCTGATAGGGGGAACCGAAGAGTTGAGGTACGGTTTTTATAGAGATTATTTATAAAGCAGAGATGGAGCTAGCAGACTCATCTGACAGCTTGGTGCTTGATTTTACAGCTCGTTAGTGAAAGGGAAAGGAGAAGCAAAACTAGATTATCTTGAAGGGGCGGTTGAAACAAGGAATTGCACTATTTTAAACTTCATTTTTGAGACTCTTAACTGTGATGCCTTTTGATGCAATCTAAACCAATCTAGAGAATCTTTGGAGCATCACAAGGAATTTGGTGGTAAAAAAGGAATGGAGCAAAGACTGCTCGGAATATCGCTGCTAGTGTGGAGAACAAAGAAAAAGAGATTGAGCCAATCTAAGGGATTATCCAACAAACACAGTTCATGGTGGACTGTATTCCTACAGATGAAGTAAAAGGAAAATCCAGCAGACCATTAAAAAAAGGAACAGAAATGTTTTTTTTTTTCACTCTTGTTTTGAACTCAGGAGCAGGCAAATGTAATGGAGTACAGCAAGTGTATTATGCCAAGAGTTTTGCAAAACATTTTAAAAGTGCAACAGAAGTGTTTTTGTGTGGCTTGGAAGTTGATTACAGGACCATAAAACCAGAATTGGAGTTGAGAGGTATCTAGAGATCTTAACAGTTCACTTTTCATTCATGTGGTCTCCACAATGTATATTCAGAAAACAAAATAATACAGCTGAAAAAAACCCCCTTACAACGTAAAATAGACCATAATGCACATAATACAGTTATTTCTGTGCTAGTCAGCGTTCGAGTGGATGCCCATGTTGTTCCCAAATTGAGTAAAAACCAAAAATCAATGTAACGTGGGGAGAAAGTCCTAAAGCTGGCTTAATTTTCCTTGTGCGAACAAAATGAATCAGCCTCCGCTCCGAGTGCTCTGTGCGAGGCCTTCACTGATGCACTTCTCAGACTTGCCCGTTTGGACACGTATCCCTCTCTTTTGACCAGCAGTTACATTTGAAGAAAGCAGGATTTCAGTGTTTGTGAAAATGAACTGCTTTTGCGTTCGCTCTGCTCGAGTTTCTCCCTGGAGCCATCCGCCTTGCGCAGCGATGAACAGAGGCTACGCCAAGCTTCACAATACATCCAGGCTCCTAGGTCAGTAACTCGGAGTGGGCATTCCAGAGAGCCAGGGTGACGTCTGGGATGGGAAGAGAAGGATTTGGGCATCATATAATGGTTTTTCTGTTGTCTGTCTGGTGGGAATTGAGAGGCACAAGGAACAGAAGCGTTCCTGCCCAGAGAAAGCACCTACAAATAGAACATCACACGGAGAGGTGGGTGACAGTACAATTTTTTTTCCGCAGTCTGTCTTGTTTTTTAGTAGGTAAGAGGCTGGTGGGTGCTTCCTTCCTGAACAACCCTCTCTGACCAGTCCTTCCCAGTATCCCAGGCACAGGGTGAGTGAGGCGCCCCCGCTGATACTGCAGCACTATGAAGAGCTGGGGAGGAATGTGGCTTCACCTTTGGACTTCTGAACACATTTTCTGTACTTAGGCTACTGCATGTTTTTTTCCCCCTCTGTAAAGAGTATTTAGTTGTTCAATGAGACGTAGCTCACTCTCAGCTAATGGATAGCTCAGAGACACCTTTGTGTGGGAAGTCACTTAAAAAGACATTTTTTTGGTAGGAATTTTTCACTTGCTTTATACACTGTGCGTTTTACAGCCTCTGGCTTTTGTGAAAATAGAGTTCAGGTGAATAAACTGGAAAACTTACTGCAGCAAACCTGATTGGAGACGACCTCTTCTGCAATAGTAATAGGATTTTATTCATGTAGTACCTAACGTGTCTGCAAAAACAATATCCCAGGTATTTGCTCTAAAGCAATTGTGTCCTGAGGAACAAGGGATGTTGTTTTTCCAAGGTGATGGAGGATTTCCAGCTCTCTTCTGACTTTGGACTCTCCCCAGGACATTAGAAAATCAGGTCCAGGATTTATTCAAGAGGGAACCAGCAACAGGGACTTTATTCAGCAAAAGTCGTAAACAGTCTGTGCACAAATGAAAACCCTCTGGGTGCAAACGCTGTGAAATCTTTTTAAAGGCCCTGATATATCAGGCACAAGATTTGTTCTTTCTGATGAAATATTTTGATTAGGGTAGAAAACAAAATCACAGTGTAAAGTTGCGTGCCCCTGAGTGAGAGAGGGAGCAGGAGCTTTGCAGCAAGGGTAGGAAGGAGGAGGATGTTATGTGATGATTAGGAATTCATGGGTTTAGGGGAACTGAAAGGCTTTTTTGAATGAAAACAGAGGACAAATCCTTTAAGGTTTAGGTGATAGGAAATGTATATAGTTGAGATGTAGAAAGGTGGTCAGAAAAGATTTTAGGGACTGAGGAGTGGTAGGCTGTTTACCCCCCAGGCTGGGTTCTGCGCTGCTCTGCGATAGGGTTTGTGCTGCTGGGGCGGCGGGGTGCTGGGTGCCGCTCTCCTCCCCAGAGCTGGGAAGGGGGGACACAGCCTGGTCGTCCCCCCAGCACCGGAGCTCTCGTGGGTGCCTCACATCCACGCCTTACAAAGGCATTGGCAAATGTGGGGGAACATCACATTGAGGCGAGGGTTACTGCCTCAACCATGGCCGTATTTCTTTTTGTTCATGCAGCTGCAGGGCTTCCTAATGCTCTTCCTAATGCAGCTATCGTGAGCTGCTCGACTCTGTCGCGAGCTGCTTGACTCCTAGGTGTTCCCTGTTTGGGGCCCTCCCTCCATTTCAAAGGAGAAGGTATTGCATGGAGGGTGGGGTGCATTCCCAGTGTAACCCTGCACTGGTACCAGCTCTACCGGGGCCTGTTCTCCCCTTCTCCGTTTCCCCAAATCCCCACCTGTGCGAAGGGCCTGAGTCCTTAACGTTTTCTCGCACTGGTACAGCAAGATTGGGTCAGCAGATGTGCTCTTTAAATTACAGCTACGTGAAAAGCTAAGTAATATTCATGAGAACTTCAACCTTGTCTACCTTTGCAAAACTACTCAGGAAAATATGTTCCATCTTGCTGTAAATACTAATATGCAAGACAGCGTCTTAACCACCAAGTTCTAAGGAAATATTTTGCATATAAAAATTTATTTTCTTTACTCTGTTATCTAGCTGCAAAGCTGACCTTTTTTCTGCTAGGATATTACAGAAGCAACTTGGCTTTTTTTGCTGGCTGTAGCAGTTCAGGTGGATTTATTTGCTATTACGTAGAAGTTTAAAACAAGGATTTTTTTTTTACTTTGGCTTCAGGAAGAATTTCTTGCCCTGTTCTTTATGACAGGTGTGCATTAGTGGGGGAGCTGGGTTGTCTTCCCTTCTGGTTTGTAAGGCTGCATTAGACTGGCAGCAGTTTTCAAAATCTTTTCAAATGGCCAACCTGCATTTTTGGGAATTATGCTAGACAGGAAGGGTGGTTGTATTCATTTAAAAAATAGAATGGGTTTGGAAATTGCACAGCCTATTTCTGTCCTTCGCTTACTCTGTATAGCTGGTTTTTCATCTTTCTGGTAAGGAAAATCCGAAGTTGGGACAACTTGATGGCATAACTTGGGAGACGGCTATAAAAACTGCGGTCAGTCATCGTTTTAACACACAATGCCAAAAAACGGTCGTACCTTCCATTGTAATGCAGTCTACCTTTCTGGCATGCTATGGCAAACTCATCTTAGTGTATGAGGAGCATGGTGAGGTACAGGCAATCAGAGTATTTGGTGATTAGCAAAGCGTGACCACCCTCATACATTTTATTCATGGGTATTTGGTGTTTGAGATGCCAGTGTTTTCAGTTCCGCTCTAAGTCTGAGAATTGAAAGATCCAGGCAAAAAAGGAAGGACCAAAACATCAACATTTATATGTTTATAAGTTTGATTTAGGGATGCTTGTGTGATAGAGGAAACATAGGCCAAACATTTGGGTCTTGGATTGTGTCAGAACTGGTTTAGTTTACGAGTGAGTTCACATCCTCAGTGCTCTGCGATTCCTTCATTGAAGATGAATTTTTAATTTTTTGTGTGAGTTTTCACAGATTGATCTTGGGATAAGAATGCAACTCTGGCCTTGATTCGCTTATCCTCTGCTTTTGAGATGAGCATGTAGAAATTCACTTGAAAGTCCCTTGCCAGTTAAAGGAAGCTAAATGTCTATTTGAGTTGTTTACTGGGCTCAAAACATTTGCTTGGGTGCTTCCAGTTGGTGTACTATATAAAGTATTCTTACTGACGGTAATACTTTGCTGATGTATATTGAGATGTGTAGCCAGGCTTTTTAGGGTTTTTGTTCCTTATGATTGTCAAGACCTTTGTAAGACTTTTCACATGGCCTGGTTTGGGGTTTAAGCAGTGATCTGACCTGTCCATGTGTTAGTCATCTTCTGGTTGCTGCAGGGTTGATCATTTTGTGGAAGCTGTGAATATGTATGTACCTTATTTAAATTAGCTGGTGGGACACCTTTTCCCCCTCTGCCTCCTATGTGATAACCTGTTTCAGTAAGTTGATGAAAAAAGTACATGCTTTAGTTTGTTTTATGAAATAAATTGAAGCTTTTACCGCTTGTTATTGTTTCTAACTGGTGAAGCATGTTCCCCAGCATCCCTGGATGGTACAGGGGTTGCTCCCCATGCACGTGCTTCAGTTTCCCTCACAGCACGCAGCCAGGGCAGGTGGGATGCATGCCAAAAACTGCACTCCTCCTTTCCTTACTTTACATCCAGAAAGGTTTCTTTTCTTCTAATGCCTGTAGGTATCAGGTTGATTTGACCATATCAGCAGAAGTCACCTCAAGCAATAAGGGAGAATACAGTCTCTAATATTGCACTCCTTAAAAAAGCACAACGAGCATCAGCCAGAGGGGCATTTGTAGAGGGATCGTGCCTCTCTCCTGTTCCCTTCAAGAAAACAAGCAGCTGTGATAATATACATGGAAAAGAAGGCATTCCTTATGTTCTTCATGTCCTGTCTTTGTCTTTCACACCCAAGTGAGACTTGTGCTGGACTGTGAAGATGGAGCTGAGCTAGACAAAATATTTGCGTGCTTTGATGTAAAAACACAGAACTGTCCCCTCCACCTCTGATACTCTCAGCTTTGAACTTGAAATCAAATGTATAGCCCGTATTGAAGGCCCTGGTTGTTTATGATTCACACTCTGCTTGATATCAGCCTTGGAAATGTAAGTGGCAAGTGTTACCTGCCGGCGATGTTGTAAACAGGAGTGAGGACTGTGCCAGTTCTCGTCTGGCTGGGAACCTGGAGCAGAATCTCTGTAGCAGGAGAAATTAAGCTACTTAAAATTATACAAAACAACAATTACATTTCACCTTTGGAAAGCAAATGAGAAGATCTTTAGTTCTCTGCTGAAACTGCAGTTTTGTCTAGGTTAAATGTAGAATTAATACCAGAAGGTAAAGATTTCTGCAGAAGAATCAGTATAATGAAAGTTTGGGCTGTATCTCGTGAATCTGTGACTGCTCTTTGCTGTTGGGTTTCAGCTGATGGTGATGCTACTGTGTAATTTACTCCCTGTGTTGCATCAGTTTCTTAAAACGTTTGATAGTTGTCTGTGCAGTGGTGTTTTACCATGGGAAGTGTGGTTCTGAGAATGACCCTGAGCAAGAGGCTGTGGAGAGAAAAGAGCTGATTTTTGAAGGTGTTGGATTGTCAGGGTTGAATTCAGCAGTGCTAGTTGTTGTTATTATTCAGCCTAAGCCCTGATCCTAAGAGATGTCACTGAAGAGGAGGAGGGGGCAATTAAATCTTCATCACTTAGCCTGGTGTGCAGTGACTAGGGAGAAACCAGGTCATGCTCACTGGTAGTGCTGGGCTGATCTGTGTAAGGAATATGTATATAATTTTAAGAACATCTTGCTAATCCTCTTCTTGTCAGGTCCAGCTAGAAGGTGGGAAGGGAAAGGGGTGGTTAGGAATGGCTATTCCTTGCTCTTTGTGCTGAAATCTGAAGCTCCTTTTGATGTTAGGTGTCTCATGGGTGATACGCACTCAGGTTCAAAAAGATATGTTTTGGAAACTCGCCGTTGACTATGTGAGAGTAGTCCAGATGTAGTACGAACTGAGGAGAAGCCCTGCAAAATTTCTGGAAGGTCAGTGGTGCCTGAAATGGTAGCAAACGAGATGCTCAGTAAAACATCTTCACTTTGTACACCTTCTGGACATGCTGAATTCAAAGAAAACATTTCCAGGAGACACCATGAGCTAGAGCTGGTTTCCTTCCACCATAAAAGGTCATTTGCATGGTTAACTCGCATGGCACGTGGCTTCTTAGCACCTGGTTCGGGGAACACTGCTTCCCTGAGGCAGCGACTCGGGGAAATGAAGAAAATGTTTGGATAACTCCCGAGTTCAAGGATATTTCTGTCAGACTTTAATGCACCAGTTTATTTGTGTTTATTTTTGGGAAATGGGGCAAAAAATGAAATTTTCCTGTAGGCTTTATTAGAGTGTGGAGTAGAAAATGTAAAGCAAGATTTAAAACTAAATAGCCTATTGTTTCCCAGGCACTTTCAATGGTGAAGCCTTTCAGTTGGTTCCCCCTCCCCTCCATCTGCAGTGCTGAAGCCTGTGAAACACATCCAGCGCTCTCCACCGATACCTGACTCCCTTATCTCTGCGCTCTTCTGAATTGCGTAACAATTTCTAGCCGTGGAAAAATCACACTTTGCCTGTGACAAACTTCTTTCTTATCCATTTGTGAAGTTTTGTGTCGACCCTGTTATGAAATTGAAGCAAGTAGCATAGGAAAGCATGGGTGGGGGTTACTCTTTTCTGTAGCCTGCGGGTGCTGGGCAGGCAGGACCACAGCCTGGCAGCGGAGACCACGTTCTCCTTTGTGCTGGAGTGTGAATGTACTGGTCCTGGGCTCCAGACAGCTTGGGTATTGAGCTTTTCTAAAGCTGCACTAAGTCGGACTTGTACACCACTGGGTCTGCCTGGTTGTCTTCTGGTTAAATAAAAGTGATTGTAATTCAAGAGAGGATGCTGTAGTTGGGAAATAGCAATGTCTATGTCTCTCTAGTTAAGTGGTTTTCAAAATGAGGGGCCCCTTTAAAAAAAAAGGAGTTAAAGCTGGGACTGATCGGCGATTTTCGTCTTCTGGGATGCCAGCAGTTGTATTTTCTTCTGTTGATGGTGTTGATATCAACCTTTCCTACCAGCTAAAGCAAGCCTGGCTGGGATGTGATGGCAGCATGCAATTCCCAGCTGGCAGGGGAGTGGGGAGCCCAGCCCCGGGGCACGGGGTGCGACTCCAGCGAAGGGGCCGCAGCATGGTATGATAAGAACCAATGGATTAAAAAACAGTCTTGATTCTTGGTCTTGCTTCACAAGACAGGAGTGAGTTCAAAAAACCAGCAATAAGTCAGGAAAAGCTTCCCTTTCTTCTGGCTCAGTAAAGTGAGAGACAGTAGTCGGGGAGTCCCTGCAGACCCAGCTTCTGACCTTGGCGCAGTCATGTGTATAGTGGCTGTGTAATGTTCCTGGTTCTGTAGCAAGAGATGGTTTTGGTCTTGAGGCATTACTGACTGAAAAGGGGTGGAAAAATAATAATAATAATAAAAAATATATATATTGCCTCTACCTGTCAGCTCCAAAGCATCGCCAGAAATTAGGGGTTGTATGAGGGGTATGGAGAGGCAGAATGCACCGTTTTATAAAGACAGGGACATAAAATGTCAATGGGAATGTAGGGGATAATGTAATGGATTTATAGGTTTCAAATGCCTTCCCCAAACTGCTATGCAGGCTGTCACTAAAATGGAAAATAGATATAAGGTTGCATAATGTGTCTACAAAGTAGTGGTTGATTTAACAGCAGTACTTACCGTTCGCGTTGAAACAACCTGCAATTGCTAAAATCAGAGGGGAAGCTTAAAGTCCTAATGTTTGATGGTGAACAAGGTTGTAGAGAGCTGAATTCTGCTCACCGTAGTTGATTAATTCTATATGACAAAAGATGTAAGATAAAGTGGTCTGTATACTGGGATCAATTACTGGGGGAAGAAACATATGAGCATATTTTTTTGCCTTGGCTGGCAAGCTCTCAATCCTGAGACATTAGAGTTTGCTGCCCTCAGTTTTAAGGTTATGAACACACAAAATCCTGACAACTCAGTTATTCATCAGTGTGAAAGCTTACTCGAATGTCTCAAATGTATGGGAAGGCTAAATGGATACATCAGCCGTGATTTGAGCAGAATATTCTGTCTTGTTAATTTATTTATTTAAGAGGATTAAAGAGAATCTGAACAGCCACCCGGGGTTCCCAAAGGATTTTAGTAGCGGAGGGCAAGAAGGACCATTACAGTGAAGTGATGAGATCTTTATCGCAATTTGTTCTTGTATTAAGCTTAAAGCCTCATGATCGTCCCATAATACATTCTTCCAAAGGAATGTCTAAACCCAAAGGGTAATTTATCACATCGCTTGACGGTCCGTTTCATTGTTTAATTACCACATTTTTAACAATATGTACCCATTTTTCCACAGGGATTTTTTTAAAACTTCCAGTTTTCAACTACACTTACTGATATTTTTATTTTAAAAAGCACAGAACAAAGCCCCTGCCCCCCCCGATGCCTCCACCGTGCAAAGATGGAGTAAAAATCACCGGACTTGTGTTATTGTCTGTATTTGCTAAGCACGGTGTAGAGATTCAGCGGGCACCTGGGCAGTGACGGAGGGTGGCTGCCGAAGTGGAGGGTGAAGCACTGGACATTTAATTCAATTTCTGGAGCAGATTGTGATGTCCTTGCAGTGTGTTGTGCTCTGGGCCGTGGCTGATACTCAGGCTGAACAGACATATTTGAGTTACAACTGATGAAGCGCGATATATTATGTGTATGTATACATACAATAACATATTATAATAATAGATTCCAGCATCACAACCTCCCTTTACTTGTGTGGACGCAGAGTTACCCGTACACTTGTGGAGTATGGGAAAATCAAAGTGGGTTAAGAGTGCTTTGGCATTTTTTTTTTTTAATTTTTTTATTATATATTTTCTTCTGAAGAAAGATTTGCAGTGGAAAATAGCATTGTGCTTCCTAGTTTGGTTAATACCTCTGCTGTGGTCTTTCCCTCCACAGTGAAAGTTTTATAAGTCCTCGTATTGTAATAGAAGTTTTACAAGCACAGATGATGACAGTTAGCAAAGCCTTCACATTTCCGTAGAAGAATGTGTTAAATTAGGCTCTGTGAAGGAGAGAAGAGCTGTGCTTATGCTCTCAGTATTATAACTTCATCTTTGTGGTTGTTAATGTAGTATTTACCTGTGATTTCAAGGAGTTAATATTCTGAACTTTTAAAATGGATAAAAAACAGAGGGGGAGTGGAATAAGATGGGGTGCTTCTGGTTAATGGGGACTGGGAGCGTACTGGCGTAGACTGGTTGTCTGCTTAAATAATAACAAGGAGTGGACTCACTAACCATCCCATTTCTAACGCTGATCTGTTCTTATTTTGTTCTCTGTGGCTATCACAGCAATTATATATCACTGAACACTTGGAAATTAGATATATAAAACCTTTTTTGATAATTTCTGGTAGACTTGAACTTGTGCTCTTGACCTGTTTTACATTTCACAAAGAATCTGAACTCACGTAGTCAAATTTTGTATAGTTGACCAGGGACTTGAATCATCTGTGCATCTCCTGAGTAAGTCATTCCTGTCCAGGTGGGTAGATGCTGGGCTTGGTGTTTTGTCCCCCTTGTTCTGGTGGGAATTCTTTACCTTCCTGAGTTTCTTTGCTATCTGACTTTCTGATTACTTCAAATTTACTGCTGTTGCTGCTTCAGTTTGAGAACCATTTAATTAACTCAGTGAAAGAAGTTCCAAGGAAGAGTTAGAATTTATTAATGTATATTTCTCGGTTTTGCTGCATTTTAGCCTGCACTGGTTTTTGCTGTCATTGGAACCATAGCAGTGTTGGCCACCGAAACTTTTCCTTGGGACCATCAAGTTGCCCTGGAGCCGATACGTAAACTCTGTGTTACATATGCAAACTCTGGACAGCCATTCCAGTTTGCAGAGGAAAGACAACTTTTAACTTACGCCAGCTGCCTGTTGTGCAGGAGATAACCAGGAAGATGGTTAAAAAACATGAAGCGTCAGTCTTGTGAGAAATTTCCTCAGCTTTGTATTTGCGTTTATTCTGCCTCAGAATTAAACCAAATATTTTTAATATCTTCAATCAGAGTGAAATCCTTAAATAAATTTTTGAGTATTTTCTTGTTTGTTTTCTGTCTAGGTTTTTAAATGTTTAAATTAATATTATTGTTTCTTTTTTTTCAGAAAACAGAAGTATTATGTGACATGGCTTGTCTTTAAAATAGATTATTTTAAAATAATTTAGAACAGCTGCTTTCTAGTGATTGAGTCATCTCGTTTTCTAGATTAGAATCTCTTGTTTGTTTTGTATTGAAATGGTTTGACACTTGAAGCAAGATATTAAGATAAATACTCAGCATACCAACTAGAAGAGCAGGTGGTTTTTTCAACATCCTTCTTATTCCAGGAAAATACCGTATTTCTTGTCCAGACGTGTTTCTGTGCATTTATAAATTACTTCAGAGTTGGAAATTTCTATAGTTTCTTCTTGAAAAATTTTCAGTGTCTGATTCCCTGAAATTTCTCTTGCTTCATAAATTTTAGTTTAAATCAATTAAGTTTTAGCGGTGACTTCTCAGTGTCTTCATTTCACCTGGTTATAATTTGATACATGATACATTTATACATGAAAACCAGCATATGAGTGATATATTACAGCAGCTTTTCTTTCTATAGGAGAAATCTTCTGACGCAGAGACATGCGTGCACACAAATGCTTACGGTGTAGCACTTTTCAGATATTCCAGTGGGGAAATACCGACAACTTCGGTAAATGGAGATGATCCTGGCTATGAGAAATGTTGCAGAGCGGGATGAGGAGCCTATGACTTGAACAGTATGGATGTGTGCCAGGTCACAGAATCACAGAATGGTGGGGGCTGGAAGGGCCCTCTGGAGATCATCCAATCCAACCCCCCTGCCAAAGCAGGGTCACCTACAGCAAGTTGCACAGGATCGCATCCAGGCGGGTTTTTAATATCTCCAGAGAAGGAGACTCCACAACCTCTCTGGGCATCCTATGCCAGTGCTCAGCCACCCTCGAAGTACAGAAGTTCTTCCTCATATTCAGATGGAACTGCCTGAGTTTCAGTTTGTGCCCATTGCCCCTTAACCTGTCACTGAGCACCACTGAAACGAGTCTGGCCCCATCCTTTTGACACCCACCCTTAAGGTATTTATAAGTGTTGAAGAGATCCCCTCTCAGCTTTCTCTTCTCCAGGCTGAACAGACCCAGCTCCCTCAGTCTTTCCTCACAAGAAAGATGCCCCAGCCCCCTCATCATCTTCGTTGCCCTCCACTGGACTCTCTCCAGTTGTTCCTTGTCTTTCCTGAACTGGGGAGCCCAGGACTGTACACAGCACTCCAGATGTCGCCTCACCAGGGTAGAGTAGAGGGGGAGGAGACCCTCCTTTGACCACTTTCTCATGCACCCCGAAATACCCTTGGCCTTCTTAGCCATGAGGGCACATTGCTGGCTCATGGGCAGCTTGTTGTCCCCCAGGACTCCCAGGTCCTTCTCTGCTGAGCTGCTCTCCAGCAGGTCAATCCTAACCTGTACTGGTGCATGGGGTTATCCCTCCCGAGGTACAAGACCCCGCACTTGTCTTTGTTGAACTTCATCAGGTTCATCTCCACCCAACTCTCCAGCCTGTCCAGGTCTCACTGAATGGCAGGCACTTCTCCCAGTTCTGTATCGTCAGTGAACTCGCTGCTGCATCGTCAGTGAACTCGCTGAGGGTACACTCTGTCCCTTCATCCAGGTCATTGATGAACAGGTTAAACAGGACCAGACCCAGAACTGACCCCTGGGGAACACCACCAGCTACAGGTTGTAGCTGAAGTTGCAGTATAGCTGCTGTAGCTGTACTGGGAGGCCCGTAGAGGAACAGACTGAGACAGAGCTCTCTGATGTTAATCTGCACTTGGGGTAAGACTAATATCTAAGAAACAGCAGATACCTCACTTGGAAGAGAAAAATTATTCTCTTTTTGTTTTTTTTTTCCTGAACTGGAAGAGAATTTGCCCCCTTTTATAAATAGAGGGCTCTGTTTTCAGGGTTGCTTCATCTGTTTCACCAGGGATTTTGTTGCTTAAACATCATCACTCAGCAGTTACAGAAATCCATCGAATCCCTCAACCACAAAAAGGTTTGTGTAGAGGAGTGTAATAGCCCTCATTTTGTAAATGGCAAAATGGAGACTTGGAGCACATCAGCTTATCGTGGTCATGACAGAAGTCATCACGCGGCCCGGAGCCTCTCCTGGCAGTGTCCATATATACTTTCCTTGCCACTTCAGTCGTTCAGAGCTCTTCTCATGGAAAACAGAGAAGCACTTGAGACTGATGAGAGCAATAAGCTGGAAACTAGCTGTGTCTGCAGGCACCATCATGCTTACCAGTCCCTCAAATATTTCTGCTTATGGACTGAATGAAACTGGACCACACACACAATTTTATACTGTTGTTTTCCTCTTCTCTGTGTTCCATCCAGGTACCATTTGTGTAGTTAAAGGTTATGTTCTGGGTACAAGGATTGCTTTCTCTGAAGGTCTGTACATCACCTGGTTTAACAGGGTTCATATCTAGTGAAATAGAGAGTGCTACAGAAACAATAATCTCATGAATTGGCTATGCCGTGAGTCCCTCTTTACTGTAGTTTATATATCCTAAACAGTAGTTTGGGGAAATACTGAAGTCTGATTGGAGTGAGCAGTCTTTCTGAAAACTGACACACACTACAATTTCAAATCAAGGACGTACTCTCTCTCAAGTATAGTTTTCTGCTTCCCCGCTTCTTGTGAGTTGACCCAGGTTGTTTTAAGGTCCCTTGTACTCATATTCTCTGCTATAGTCAACAGAAAAAAGACAGACTTTTAAAATCAGTGCTTTTTAATTTATTTTTTTTCTCTTGAAAAGTTTTCTAGCTCTATTTGCTTTAAGGGGACAGGTTTTTTTAATGAAAAAAATAACTTTTTGTAGTGATTTTGGAACTGATGAAGGTAGCTGAATACTTTTATTTATACAGAGATGAAGGACAAGTGCATCTTCCACTTATATTTCTAGCCTTCTGTATAATGTGCTTGAAAATAACCACTGATTTTGCATAGGCTACTGCCTGGGCACCCTATGGATGTGGTTTTCAGTAGTCTACCAGTAGGAAGTTCCCTTTCTTTTTCCCGAACTCTTATTTTACTGATTCCCCTTTGGAATTTCATAGAATCGCTATTTCTCTAGCACTTGATTTGCAAACAGAGCATACATATTGCATTGGTTCATTCCTACCTAACAGATGAAATATATTTTTCTTTCTGGATTTGGCTATGGCATTGACCAGGTCATGTCTCTTAATTGAAGGTCTTTGATGCTCACTGTAACTCCAATGGTGTTTTTACACAGGTGCCCTTGCCTTGGCATACCTTGATGCAACAAACACTGTCAAAATATCGTCCTGTGCCGTGCTGCATTGCATGGCCCTCACCTTACCTAAGGAGGAGCTGAGTGTAAAGATTTCTCCTCCCTGAATTTAATTTTTTTTTTTTTGTTTGAATGACCATTGTGTTAAGATCTCTCTCTTTCTCAGGTTTCTGGCAAGTAATAGAAATTTAAAACCAGGCTGTAATTCCTGGAAAAATTACTAGGTTTTTAATGAAATCACCTGCAATTACGATTCCTTTAAGAGTTCTGCTTTTGTAATTTCTTGCTGCTCTGTGGGCCTGGTGTAATTCATGGCCCTTCTCTGTTATCCTGCCTTGTCTTGGGTGTCAGCTCTGTCTAAACTGTTCTTCTCTGTCCAAATAATAGGATTCACATGCTCACACCCTTCTCTGGTGTCAGTAGCATCAGTCTCTTTCTCTTATTTATCCTGTTACTATTAAAGCCCCTCTTTTTAAGCATTGTGTATTTATTTTTCCTCAAAATGGAACATTTTCCTCCTGTCACAAAGCAAGCGACTTAAAAATTTTCAAAGGCTCTTTCAGCAAAGCTGGGAATTAGATTCTTGTGGAGTCCTTCATAAAAAATTGAAGACTTCATGTATTAACATACATTGATTTATTCATAGTGTTTCATTACAAATAAGCGAGGATCCCATAATATCAGGAAAGGTTAGGAGAGCAGTGGAGCACATTATATTATATTGACAGCTCAGTTGAAATTGAGCTGCCTTTGGATTGAATTTGGAACGCAGGCAAGGAATTGGCTGGTAAATAAGTCATGAGTTTTACTTGCAAGTGTCTGTATATCAACAGGGTTGTTGCCATGGGCAAGCATAATGGAGTTTGAGCAGAATTTCAAAGGGGTACTTTCAGCTTGGATTCCTTTAAAGGTGTGTTAGCACCAGCAGCAGGTATATTTGTGAATGGCTCTCCAGGCTGTAACCCTGCTGACTTACTCTCTCAGGCAAAAACCAGGCATAGTACCCCATGTAAACCTGCAAACCAAGGCTCGAAACAGGGGGAGGGAAATGATATCATGAAGCTGGCTTACAAGCTCAGAGAAGAAGGGAGGGGCTTTTGTCTAAAGACTTGATGATATTTGTTTCATTTAAATGTGCCATTTCATTTTGATGTATTCAGTTTAGCACAGGAAAAGACTTCCAAAACCTTTGTTGTCAGTAAAAGGCTCCCATTGTTTTCAGCAACCTTATAATAAAAGCATTTACCACGAGAAAAAAAAAGTTAAAAAAAGTAACAGAAAATGTATCCATGTTTGCACCAAAAATTTTCGTGTGCTGGAGGGGATTGGGTGGGAAATTCTCATGAAAACTCTGCCAGTCGTGCTGTGTGCTCTGGTTTGGCTACAGAAGTTCTGCAATTTGGAACTAAAAGCAATTCTTTGCATCTTTTGTTCTAAATAAACACATGCTGAGGTTTTAGTGGAGAAAAGAAATTAGTTTCTTTCCTAAGTAAAGCTTTGGAAAAATTGTCATGTTTGTTTGACAGCATCCGAATATGGAACCGCTCACTAGAGATACCGAAATAATATCTATCCTTGTATTTTCAATGTCTAGTTTCAAGAAATGGCAAAATAGGGCGCAGAGAAAGGCCAGGTGCAGAAGGCCCCTTATCACCTTACTTTCCTTGTTCTTCATTTGCAGATTACATACAAGGCCGTTGGGTCTCTGGATCCCAGTGCTGACCTGTCCAGCCAAAGAGGGAAAGTCTTCAAACTAAGGAATGAAACACATCACCTCTTTGTAGGATTATACCCAGGGACTACGTATTCATTCACCATCAAAGCCAGCACAGTCAAGGGCTTTGGGCCACCCATCACAACACGGATTGCAACTAAGATTTCAGGTACTGCTTTGGAGAAGAAGAAAACAGACTTTTTTAGGGCTTTGTTCTTTAGACCTGCAGCTGATGCATAAAACAATAAAAAGTATTCAGCTTAGAGTCTCTAGAAGTTTCATAGGGCAAATTTTTAGAATAGCCACAATCCAGTATCTGTGTTTGTTCGGGTTACAAATGCAGTGGTTGTTTTGTGGATATCTTAAATATCCATGGATATCTTTGTGGAGCATTTTAAATGAGAACATTAGTTCTACAAATGAACTATCCCTCTAATAATTGTTAGTAGTATCTGCATGGCTGGGGAAACTCCTTCAATAATCTGGCTTTTATTTTCAGAATGTACCAAAACAGATATAATGAAGTAATCGAATTAGTAGTGCAAGGAGACTAAAAATAAAAGAGGAGAGCTGTTTTTATGTTTTCTTTCTGAGTGAAGGGCAGAGGGAGGGCTTGTGGTAGGCAGACAAATACATGAAAGATGCTAAAATCGGGAGGCAAAGAGCAGGTGCATACGTCTTTAGGAAAAAAAGGAAACTTAGGCTAGCTGTCAAAAAAAAATGGCTAAAGGAATGGAGGAGATGGTATTGGGCAGACATATGTAGACTTTAACATTTAATTGATAGCACTAACATAGGTTCTCTAAGAGACTTTAAAACTGCCATTTTTTAGAATACCATACCTGTTTTTTTAGTAAAGCCAAAATAAATGTTTGGGACATTCGTAACACTTGTAATGCTTGAGATGATGGCTGGGTGCCATAGAAGAGAGTGCACAACAGTGCATATTTTCCATTGCCCTTTTTCAAAATTGGTCAATAAAAAGAAGTTGTTAGCAGTAAATGACAGTGTAAATTTTGAGGAATTAAAATGTATCCATTCCCTCCACTAACCATCAGCAGGTTTGAACCCTTAACACTTAGTGCAAAAGCCCGTGTCTCAACCACTTGAAGTAAAGCCATTAACTGTCGTAGCAGCTCCACGGACTGTTAGGGTTTATGCAGCCCTGCTGTGAAGGGAAGGCTCGGCATCCACTTGTGACCAGAGATATAAAATTGCTCAGTAACGGTACTGCTTTTTCCCTCTGATTCAGTTTCTTTGCATTTTATTATTCAGTGAGTGCTCAAATTGTGTAAGAAGCCTGTGTGATTGTTAACTGTATGGACACTGAGCTTGGTTTATCATCTTTTTTTTTTTTTTTTCCCCCATCTTCCAGACATCTGGTTCGCAATAGGTAGGCACAAACTCCATGCAGACATCAAGGTGGTCTCTGATGGTAGATTATCTTATTACATGGTCAATCCTATATATGTAATTTGGAAATTACTGTTAAACTTGCTGTAAGAGGCAGTCCCAAGGTTAGTAGGAGAAGAAGGATTTTTACATTGACTGGAATGTCCTTGTAAGGTGATATATATGTTAAAATGAAAAGACACCTGTGCTGTAGCAATGTCTGAGTGTGTATGTTTATGTGGGTAGACGCGTTTGTTTATGTCTTAATCACAATTAAATGGCAGAATTCCTGAGGACTTCTCTTTGGACAGGACTGGAATCTTGCAAAGTAGATATTAAATTGATGAGCAGTGCTTGCTATTTTAGAAGGATCACTGCCAATTGTAGCTTTGCTGGGGTACTACACAACTGTTCCGTGTTGAGTACACAAGAAAACTACTACGTCTTATTTCAGTGTCTTGTGACTAATGCAGACTGTGATTGCTGGATTATACTCAACGGCATTAGCTGGTCCTGCCAAGACCTATGTTTTTTGCATTTACTTCTAAACTATATGGTGTCTGAAAGTAGTATTGTAAATTCTCTGTGGCAGGTGCAGTGTTTTACACAGAAGATCACTAAACAGGTGTCCTGCACAGCCAGAAGGAGACATCCGAGCTAGCTAACGTATCAGAGACAATGTAGTGGCACCAGTGCAGCACTTGCAGCTAGGCAAGAAGAGGATGATGGAGCCTGCCAAGGCAGAGCCCAGCCTGTTTCTGGTGTCCAAACTGGCCTTGCAACATTTTTGTAGTACGATGTTGTGCTGTAGCACCATCCCCTCTGACCAGAGCAGGTGCTGAACAGTTCTTGCCGTGGCATCTGCAGCGACTACGGTGGTCTCTGGTATAGAAGACCACTGGTAACAGGCATCTTCTTTAAATGATTCGCCCTGGTTTTCCTTGATGCGGAGCACCTTTTCCAGAGAAATTCTCATTAAGGAATTGGCATTCATTCTGAACTCATTGCCAGCTTCTTGACAGGGAAGTCAGTAGCTGAGCTGATAATAGCAACCACCATTCTTGACAGTTTTCAGGCATTTAGATAAAAATCCTGATTGTAAACAGGATTACAATGGAAATCCCTGTGAGAGGATTAAATATGGGATCCCCTGCGATGTACCTTGCCCTTGTGAGTTTCAGATGAACTGTTTGTGTGAATTCTTCTGTTTGCTTTATACTTTAAAGATATTTCAACAAAACTTGCATCTTTGGAATAAATTTAATGCTATTCTGATCTCGCAATCTCTTCAGTTCTTCCACAGTAAAATTTGTCCCAAACAGATGTTTGCTATTGGGGAAGGATGAAGTAAAGTAATAAGTAAAATATATTTCTTAAGGAAAGCTATCTTACTTTCATGAAATGATCCTAAGAGAAGATAACAAAGCAGCAGTAGAAACTAGACTTCGGCTAAGTGTGAATATTCAGTGGTTTTCTATATTGCTTTGGGGAACACCTCAGGGAAGCGATGGGGATACCATGACTGGATACCCCAAGTAAACCATCGGAATAAGCAGCTGCTTGTTCATTCAACATCACTAAAGCACTGGGGTAAAATGCCATGGATTTGAGTGCTAAAATAACCTGGCTAATTTTGTGCTCCTCCTTTCATCTTTCGTGCTTCATAACACAGCCTTCAGCTAATCAAGGAGACACTGCTTAAGTCTGTGTATTAAAACTCCATCTAAGATGTGGGAGGTCTAATCTAATGACCAGAACAGTGAACAAGAGCCAGGTTTCTTGGGTGCTGTTCTTAGCTCTGCCACTGATTCACTCATCCTAAGTGATCTTTTATAATGTCCATACAATTTTCTTCACCTTTAAAATTGAAGGAATGATCCCATCTCAAAGGATTACTAAGTCTTAAAAATTCCAGACAGGATTTTCAAAGCCAGCTTGAAGATCTGGGTGTCTGATTCCTGTTTAATTTTAATAGGAAAAGAATGTACAAATATTTAAGCAGTTTTGACAATTTTGGTCATAACATTGGGAAGTATTTTGATGGTTCATTTGAGAAATGTTAAATGGTCTCCAAGAAATGTTACTATTACGTTGCCATCACTACCAAAGGCAGTAACTGATGTCTGACTAACGTGTTGCTCTTTGCTCTGCTGTAGCACCGTCGATGCCAGAGTACGACACGGACTCCCCCCTGAATGAGACTGACACTACCATCACCGTTATGCTGAAGCCCGCTCAGTCCCGGGGAGCACCAGTCAGGTAGGTGTTTTGTCTTCTCTTTTCACAGTTCTCTCCTCTCCTTCCTCCCCAGGCTTCACACACGCCTCTCACTCCCATCTGATAATGTAGCTGCTGAAAGCAAATGCTGACTAAAAGGCCAACGCTGCTGTTGATTCTGCCTTTCACAGTCTCCTTTTATAAACGCCTCAACCTACTTGCCTCCTGCTGTTAACCTCTGGGAAAGGCTTACTGATAGCACTGCACGGGTTTATTACCCTTTCAGCATCACTTCAGATGCCTGTGCAGTGCTGGGGTACAGCCGTACCTACAGCCACGTGCTGCGATGCTGTGAATCGAGCATTGCCACGCAAAAGTGAAGGAGGCTTCAGGCCTCCGTCTCCTGCCCTCTCCTCTGTGATGGACAAGATCTTTTTGTACCTATTTGTAAGAATGCTTGAACTATCTTTAATGCTTGATAACGCACTTGTTCAGATTCTGGATCTAACCACACTCCTCACATCTTCATGTTATAATCCAGCTGTTGCTCCTGGCCTGGTTGTGGAATGAAGTAGTAATCTAGTCTAGAAAACATGAACTCTGGTTTAGTGAGGCTTTGCTGGTTGTAGGCAAGCAGTTTCTGCTGGCAGAGTAGAGGATTTAGGGGCAGGGAACTGCACAGGCATCCGTGGAATAGAGCGAACCTCTATGTCTGACTCTGAGCTGGGTCCCGTTCTTAATGCTGAGATGCTGAAACAGGACACTCCACTGCAGATTGCTCCCTGACTGTGGAAGCACAACTTGCAGAGGTCTGTACTTCATTGCTGTCTTCCGTCTAGGTGAATTTGTACATGGTGAAAGGCACCAGCACAGAGCAAACTTCCCTTCTGAGCTGGCAGAGCCTTATCTGTGGCTGGCAGAAGTGCCAGTTGGTCATTCACCCTGCCGGTCTCCTCAGCTGAGAGCATGAATTAGAATCGCTTATGAGAAAAATAGTGGATAGTGCTTTGCAGAGGTATCTGGCAGCTGTTACCTCCCTGTAGGCTCTTCAGGCTTTTACCTCCAGCTTTCACAAGAGACTTTTGAAATTTTTCCTATGGTTGGTATTTTAAAAACCTATAGTCCCTTCTTTCAAGGTGACCTGGGTTTCTATCCCCCACTGACAAGTTCGTAGTGCTTTTGAAGGATGTCCTACTAAGTATTCAGGAGCAAATTGCTCAGATGTAAACTACCTGATTTAATGAAATACTCTGTATCAGTTGGTGGTCCACCCTATGTCACAGCTTTTCCCCAAATTGCACTGATACTCTCAAGCAAAAAAATCTGCTCTATAAGACTCAGCACCATCCCTTTTCTGAGTAATGTATTTTAAAGTTTCCCTTTCAATTTCTGGTACTCCATATGAGCGAATTTAGGAGCCTATTTTCTGAGTCCGTTAGGGATGTTTTTCTGCTGGAAAAGAGCAGTAAAATCACACAGCTCTGTTTTGTTTTATTTCTTTATATGGGGGAACATTCCTGTATCTCGTTTTACCACCTGCTGTCTTAAGAGTGTTGCTATTTTGTCTTTTTATTGAAAAGTCTTGTGATTTTTCTCGAAGTCAATTTACTCTACTTTAGCTGCATTCAGTGAATAATGTCTTTTCCAGCAAATGCATCTGTTATAAAAAATTTGGTAGAGATTTTTATAAATTTTCACTCTGGTTTCTTTAATTGCATTGTAGTCTGTTATACGCACATTTGCCCACATGCCACATCTAAGTGATTCGATTACTTCCTATTGTGGGCCCATTTCATTGACTTACAGATGTGTGTATGAAAACCAGAATGGATTCGGGGGGAGGGAGGGGGCAAGGGGGAGCGGGGTCTTGGGGAGAATTTTAGCTTTTTATTAACTATGACAGCCTGAGAATGTGTGAATACCTTTCTCTGTATAAGCATATAGGCTATTCTTGGTCTAGCCTCAACAAATCCAGTTATTTTGAACTTAGATTTTTCCCAACCTCTTCCCTTTTCTTTCAGTCTGTTCTGCACACTCTCCAATTTGTGTAAATTCTCTCGACATACCATTTCCAAAAGCAGGTAGCATTCCCTTGGAGGCCTCAACAGCACCCAGCAGATTAAAAGAATAACATACTGTGAACTGCTTGTGACACTCTTAACACACAAGAATGAGATGTTTTTTTCCTTCTCAGTGGTTTTATCTTGTTCAAGCTGAGATCCAGTATATCCTCTTTGTTGGTGTCTGCTTAGTTGTTCTATCTTTTGGTTGTGTGTGTTTTATTTCTCCTTCACAAGTATAGTATTTTCCATTCATCTCTATTAAATATGATAAAATTGATTTTCAAAATGCTTTAAAATTCTGATACAAACTTTAGTGACTTAGAGCCCCTCTTAGTTTGATGCCATCCTCTGTTCAGTTACCAAAGGCCTTATGCAAACACAGATTCGAGACAAATGTGACTGGGACATCTCCATGCACAGCAGCGAGGTGGTGCGGAGGTCACCAGAGGGGATCCTGCATGATGCAGCGTGCTGGAAGGATGCCTGTTCTCCTGGCCTCCCTTGAAGACATGACTATGCTTTCCTAGATCCCTTCCCTTTTGCATGCTGACCTTTCATATCCCAGCCTGCCTGGGGTGGGTCTGAAAAGGTACTTGAAAGTAGTCTGAAATAGGGTTTCGTCACACCGCCTTATAAAACCTCTGATACTCACATCTTTTGCTATGCAGGAATAGGTCGACCCCTCAACTCATCAACCTGACAGTTTCTGCTCTGCAGTGCTCTGCTTTTTTATTATAGTCCTCCCAAACGGTGAAGATGAAAAAAGAAAAATTACTATACAGTAATTATTCTTAATATTTCCTTTTACATCCTGGGGATGGTGAGTTGGAGTACATGTGAAGGTGTAACTGTGAACTAGTATCTATACATAAGATAGTTATGTGACTTTGTCTTGTGTTATTTCGTTCTGCCATAGTCTGAGCGGCATACAGATGGAGTGTGATCTGCCAGATCATTTTTAGAGTAATATTGTAGAATATTTCAAGTACGATTCATTGTGTTTCCTGTCATCTGAAATGCAGGTACACCAAATCCAAAGTCACTTTCAACATTAAGACATTTCTGATGTTACCCAGTGCTCATGATAAATAACTTAAATGAGGTTGTTTACAAAACTAATGATCGTGAACTCGGTGTTGTTAATGATCTATAGATAACAATGAAGATGCTTTCGTATGAAGTGATAAGAATAATATAAACTTAGATAGTCTTTGGTCTATTTTGTCCTATTGCCAAAAGAAAGATGAAGCCTCAGCAAGCGTAAATATTCTCCCTTGTGGCATAGGCATTTCATTCTTGCCTTTATTTTCCATAGTATAACCTGCAGAGCTTGACTCCACATTGCCCTTTAAAAATAACTTTTAGGTGTTCTTATATCAATCTAAACCCCATGAATGGTGCTGTGATTGATTTGCTGAAGACTGACATTTATCTATAATAGATTCAGAAGAGGAAAGAAGAATGCAAGTATTCTCAATTTTTGCTCCTCAGCTCTTTCCTGAAAATCTCCCATGTGATTTTGTGGATAATTCTGCATTTGAATCTGTTACTGTCAGGAGAGCTGAGTCAGTCCTTCATAGATTATTCACAAGTAACATCTTTAGACCTCTATTTGAGAATGTATATCCCATTCAGTAGTTGAAAATACCACTGTGAGGGGTTCTATCTGCATGACATGTCCACTGGGCTGTTTTTTGTGTGTTGGATATTTGAAAGTCCATCTGGTTTACTAACATGTGGTTGGTTCTATCAATCTACCTATGCTACTATTATGGAGAAAGTCAAATTTCCAGAGCGTGTATTAGTTTTGAGGATTTCAGAGTTTAAATAGATGCTCCCCTTAGGTGTGGTTGCCTTGTCGATACTCTGCTCTGTGTGTTGGAGCTGTAGGACAATGTAGAAGTACATTAGAGAAGAGTCCGCAGTTTTTTGGGAGGGGTGTGTTCAAACAATGGAGAACTTTTTTGTTAGTGGCATCACATGAGCTTGCCTCAGGTATTTATGTTGATAATGAATTCATTAATGCCAATAAAAGGTGGCAATTTCTTGTTCTTAAAATTCCCATGTAGTGTACCGTGTGTTTGAAAATAAAAACTGGAGTCGAGAATCAGTGAAACAATAAAAAAGGTTCTAATGTTGAAAGCTACGGGAAGCATAACAAATTATCCTGCTTTTGGTAATTCTGAAAGTTCAACTGCCTTGATAGGCATGTTATAAATACCTGGAAAATAAAACTCCTGACCTGCTTTTTCTAAACTCATATTCAAATGTATGCATCACATGACTTGGTTGATTGAATACAGGGCAAACAGTCATCACATAAGATCTTTTAATTTTGTAGTATCTAATGAGGACTGAGATTATCAATGTAGGCTTCTGATATTATAAGCCTAATTATCTGTATTAATTAACAACTCCTATAGTATACCTCAGGGATATTGTTCTGAAATCGTTCAAGCTGGGTTTCTCCTGCATGGTGTTCTGCCTTTAATTTAGGCAAGAGTTTGAAGGTAGATGAGTGAGTTTCTTTCCTCTTTACGATAAACCAGATCTGCTTATTCTTTAACTATGTGTGAATGTGAGAGAAAGAAAAATGAGAATTTGAGTGAAAGGCATGGAATAATGGCAGCTGCATAGATCAGCATGACGTTTATTATACCAAAAAGGAACAGAATAGAGTTGCCCAGTAAGCATTTGCAGACTTGACCTCATCAGCATGTCCAAACTCTGGTGAGCTGACCAGAGCACTGCAAGCCTCTGCATACACTCCCATTTCAGCTGGAGTCCTTGGCTGGTGGCTTTAGATCATACATGATGACCTCAGTGGTACTTGAAATTATCTGGATCTTAGAAGTCCTTTGCCCTATTGTATCAGGAGAGGAGCACGATGGAGATATAGGGATGCAAGGTGACAACCATAAGTATCAGAAAGGAATATTTAGTCTTCTATGCAGCATGTCATAATTAGTTGAAAGTGTGTTTCAAGGTTTTTTTAGTTCCTCTTGAAGAGTCAGGTGTTGGCCCTAAAAAGTGAGGTTAAAGGGGCATTTTGAGTCAATTGTCTCATCTGGTACAGGAAGTGCATTTCTTACTGCATCAGCATACTGTTCGTCTGAGAATACTGTCCCTTAAAAAGGACATAAACCTGCCTTTGTCCATTTATCAGCCATCAGAAATATATCTGTTCTCTGAGCCTGGATGACCTGTTGTGTCTTACTAACCATTCCACAGAGAGCTTTGGCAGTAGACAGAAATGGGAGAGGAAAGCCATAAAATTTGCATATATTGTAACGATAATATTTTAACAATCAAATTACATATAGAGCCAATTCTTTTGTGTCAAGCAGCATTTTATTAGCTCTACAGTGAAGCTTTTGCTAACACTTTAGTTTCAGGAAGGCCTGAGGATATTGAGAGTGGGAGAGTGAATGTTTTTGCATAAATCTTTTATGCTGTCCACGTAAACTGTCAGATTAAATTCCAGCAATCAAAAGGTTAATGAAGTCTGAACTTTAAGCTGAGAATCACAAATTGATGGCCATTTTCTCACATCAAGCTGTCAACCAGTAAGACGAGGGAATGCAGGAAATTACCCATGGTTGCCAGTGTGAAGGTTTCTTTTTCCAAGACATTTCTTTGCTTCACAGCTCCCAGAGCCAATCTGCCCCTTCCTTGTTATCACAGAATAAAAGGATGATGGCAAACTGCGTAAAAGATCTAAAAAATTACAAACTCTGAATTTCTCGAGGCGTACTGCCAAGCCTCCTTTTGCCTGTGAGAGCCCTTGGATCGGACCCTTCAACGGAAGGGATCAACTGAGCCTGACCACAGCTACTCAGGGTCAGAGCAGCCCGCAGGAAGGAGCTTGGCTCCTTTTGCAAACCACAGAAGATGATTTACCTAATTGAAGCATCTCCTTGAGGTGCTTAAAATGAGATGGGATGAGTCTGGGCACAAGTCCCTGGCAAATGTCCACCCCTCAGAAGCGGTGCACAAGCTTTATCCAGCCAGCAGTCCCTCTACCGGGAGTGAGGATGATGAGTTCAGAGGGCAAGCAGGCTCTTTTCTGTTGCATGTGGCAGGCAGCGTTTATACTAGCAGGTGCCCCTCAATGCATCTATAATAACACAAAAACGCGATAAAAGGGAAGATGAGTAAGCTCTCCTTTGCTGTTGCAGACAAAGGCATTTCAGGATTTAATTATACTACAGGTATATAAATTCCGGAAACATGTTAATGCTCCCGTGATTAAAATTATAGAGGGCCTAATTGAAAAAGCATAAACCGAATTGAAGAATTCCTAATTATAGTTTGCTTTGAGGTGTTAATTTCCTCCATAATGAATGCATAATTTCTTGGAACTAGAAACGGGGGTTGCTGCACCAGTGTGTGGGCTGCAGATGGAATGAAGGGATTATCATAAATGCAGCCAGACAATTCAGAAGAATAAACCTCTGCAGCCATGATGTTTTTCTGCCTCTCCATAATTTCAGTTCTCCTTGCACAGCGCTTTTCCAAAGCAAAAGGCAGAGCTAGGAGTTGCTGAGGGATTTGCTTACTGTGCAAAACGAAGGGGAAATAAGACTGGTTTAATTAAAAGTAGTCATGGTGCAAAAGAGGAAGGCGAGGAGAAAGGCAGAGTGTGCAGTATTTCTACTGGAAAAGTCAAACGGCGACACAGAAGAGGAGGCAATGCCAACTTCCCTGGTTGCCCACCTTGACAGATCCCTACATAACTGCAGGAGCTGACGTTGATGCAGGTCGAGGGCTTTTTTCCTGCCAAAGGATACACCCTGTAGTTAATGTTTTCTCTTGTATCAAAAATACACTCAGTTTTGAAGGGAGTTGGTGAACTACAGGATTATCAGGTACAACCTCCTAATGTTTAAATTCTGTGGTGGAGGTAAGAGGTGTTTACAGATGATGACAGACTAGCTGCAAATTGCTGCAGAGAAGTCCTTGTCTTTGGGATTTTCTTTCTCCCCTTTCTCCATCCTTAATTTTCCTTTGTTCTGGGGGTAGAAGATGTTGTAGTGAAGGTACCATTTAGGACTTCTCCTTGGTGTCAGAAGCATGATCACTTTGCACTTTCTGAAAAGCACAAAGTGTCCAGAAAAGATGGTCCTGCAGCTTCAGGTGCTGAAAATCTGTGTTACTCTTACTCAGGAGAGCTCATCTTTTCTATTGTACATTGATAGTACAACCGTAAGTAGGCTGTTACCTGACCACATGGGCCTTGTCTAGTAATGAAGTTTCTCCTGGGCTTAGAAACAGAGTAGGTTCCCTCTTTGTGTCTTATGTTTTTCTTTGGTTTTGTTTTTGTTTTTTTTAAACTAAAAGACTAACCTGCGCAAAACCAACACAAATATTTTTCCCATGTTCTCTCTTAAAAGAGACATCGGATTCTTATGTGCAGGTTTTCCCTCCACAGACTGGTAGCTATGATTGTGGAAAAGGGAGAGAAAGCCTTGAAATCCATGCTAGATTATTTCTGCATCCAAATGGACCTAATTTCATGGAAGCCATTGGAAATACCCAAATTAATTCTGACTGAGAATATATGCAAATATACCCGTCTCCTTGTCCAAGCCACTGCTTTTATGAAGGCCATGGCAGAAGGTATTGGACCATCCCAGTACAGATGTGCCATAGGCTCTTCGTATCCTACAGGTTGTTCAAGAGCCAGTTCGGCTCTTCTTGTCCTTGAAACTTCCTTCTGGTCTTAAACCAGCGATCGCTGAGGATGACAAGAAGACCTCAGTCAGCGACACCTGTTTAGTGCTAAGCGACATTAGCGAAAAAGGGGTTGGGTTTTTGGTTTTGCAGATCAAACGGATGGCAGGTGGCTCAGGAGGGAAGAAACATCTCCAAAGCCACTAACATCAGCGCCTGTTGTAGCGAAAGCCATATCTGTCTGCACTTGTTATCTTTAATCTGCCAGCACAAAATAACACTGAACTGGAGAGATAGGGACGGGGCCTGTTCCACGGGGGAACAGCAGCTATTACGTCTAATCTGTGTGGCAAGCCAGGTCAGGCTTATGGAGATGGTTGAGATAATGGAACACAGAGCTTTGAAATGCCCTCTGGTTCTTCTTTTTTTTTTTTCTCTCTCTCTTTTTAAAATTTTTATTTCCAAGAAGATTAAATTGAGAAAATTTAAGGCATTTAAAAGAATGATGCATATATAGTGCAAGTAAATAGATGCGGTAGCAGTGTTCTGGTGATCTGAGGATGGAAAGGAGGTAATTTTGTGAGTATGGACAGAATCTTTTATTAGACCAAATGATGCAGCTGGGAAAAATAAGCTTTTAAGCACACAAATCCTTCTTTTTGGTCAGTAAATACTGACTGTCAATACAGTTGTCTTTTGGACAACTACTTACATTTTGTGCATGTTACCACATTTCTGTTTGCTATGCACAGGCACTGCAGCGATGATTAGACTTGCTCAGAACTATGTAGGACTATTTGCATTTTTAGATTTCTTTCAATAGCTGCCCTTCCTTGGAAAGACGTGGTCATTAGTCACTCATCGAAGAGTAATGGTGAGTGGAACATTATGAGGTTGGAAGCACTGACTTTAATACATTTATGTATGTATAGATACTCACATCTGTGCACAAACACACAGTATTTATCTGTGCACACGTGCACACAGCTATTTGTTTAAACCATCATTATACCCTCTTAGGGGCACGACATTATTATTGGCATTCATGGAAGTTTAACAATCGGTTGTGTCTTTTGTGTGGTGCTGTTCTAGGAAGGGGATGGTCTCCAGAACACTCCAGCGCTGTCCGCTCCTCCTTCATCTCTGCACATCACATCTCAAGTGATGTCCAGAAGTAGCTTTTTTTTTTTCTTTTAATTTTGCCTTTTTGAAAGACTTTGTAGGATTAGCGTGTGTTCAGGCTGGAAACTCCAGACTCCATTAGACGGAACATGTTGACTGGTGGGTGGAAGTAGGAATATTGGACAAGAGTGTGGGGTTTTGTTTACATACAACTGGTACTGTGTGATACTGGGCAAGTCAGTCATTGGACTTTTTGATGCTAGCAGGATGCTTTTCTAGAAATACAAATACTTTGTTTGATATTACCTTTTTTTTTTTTTTAAGCTTGACACAGTACACAATTCCTTAAAAGAATATCACCGCCTGTCTCCCAGGGAGCTCGTCACAGTTACTGATACCAACTGGGGAGAATATGGGACCATATCTCTTTTCTATACAGGGTGCATGCAGTGTTTATACTTTCTAACTTTTTCTGGACCCTATTTCAATCAGTATAGAAATTTAACAAAGCTTGAAATTTTAGTGATAAAAGAATGCCCATGTGAAAACTCTGGCTCCGAGTAGTATTATCTAAGTGTGAAATCGCTACCCTTTGTTTCATGAGTTTCAGGGTACAGCATGCCTTGGTAGTAAATCTAGACTACTGAACTGAATATGAGAGTAGAAGAAAATGTGAAGAAACTGTCTTGCCAGCCTTCTTGATTAAATGGATTACATTCTTATTGGCTCTATCTCAGCAGGTTTTATTCATAGCAATGGCAGTAATTACCATCTCTTCTTTCTATGCCATTTTTACAAATTTGTCTGAATTTGGATATTTTGTTGGTATTCTTCAACTTCAGTGAATGTAGTAGAAGACTTGTTTAATTTAAATGAATGTTAAAAGAACACACAAAAATAACTTCAAAATTAAGGGTCTGGTGTGAATAACTTTGCAATATGAGAGACTATTTCCTCCAGTAGCATCACTATTATAAGCTTTATTTTTGTGAATGCTTTGCAGATGCGAAGAAACTGATTGATGACAGTGCAACCCAATATTCATAATGGGCTAGTTTTTGAATCTTTGAAATAGCCAAGCATATTCCAGAAGGTGACATCACAGAACAATATCTTTTTTTTTCCCCCATTTTCTGCATAAAAATGTTTACTGAAAGCTAACCTTAACTTCAGCATATTGTGTCCTGCATGGAGCTGTTCCAAAGCATAATGGGAATAGTAGCAATCTTTAATTGATTTTAATGGGTTTCAAATGAGTTCTTAAATAGACAGAAAATTGCAGAACAGTGCACTCGGTCCTCTATGTACGTCCTAGGTGGCTGTGAAACTCAGTTCATTATGTTTTGTAGATGAGTTTCAGAGCTGCTGATTGAAGGTGCTATTGAAGATATTAAGGGTGACATTTTAGAACATGTGAAGTAGGTAACTCAATTCTCAGGAATATATTGCCACCTCTTTGAACCCAGAAATCTTTATGAACTTGGAAACTGTCTGCGGAGTCGATTCTGTATGCCTGGACATTTGATGACAGGATTGCAGGAGAAGCGTGTTAAGGAAATATTCACCATTCTAGCCAAAGGAAAGCAGTGCTGTAGATGCAGTGTATGCTCAGAACAGCAAGTCTGAGCATTGGGCTTTGTGGCAGTTATCCGTTTAGTTCTTGTAAATTTTAGTAGAATTTATGTTATATAAATCTTTCTTAGAGTTTAGTGGGTTTCGGTTAAATTTTTTACAAAATCCCTTCCATGCAAGTTCATGGGGGAGGGCTGGAGACACACTGTAAGGATCTCATTTACAGTTTAATTTCACAGTTTTTTTAGAATAAGCTCTATAGAGTACTGTTAGATTTTTATAGGATATTTCTAGCATCCATCCCTATTATATTTCCTCACATTTCCCATTATTTTATTTCTTCTTATCTTTGTTGCAGAATTCAGGCTCTTATTTAGATACTTTTAAGAAAGAGAAAATAAAGATGTTGATGCTACTCTTCTGTCTCACTTTGCGCCGCTGAGATCAACTTGGCCATAAAACAAGCACATGCACATTCAATAGCTAATCTGAATTCTAAATGTGGGTGTCAGGCAACACATCAAACCCTCTCCCGTTCCAGTATGCTGGGAAATGGCTCTGTGCTGTCAAAATAAAGGCGATGAACCTTCATGGATATATACAAATATATTTATATTGACTCAACCAAATTTAATGGGATCGTAAGTTAAATGGAAAATCAGATGATAAAAAAGCTAGTGGTAAGTATGTATAGCCTGGATTTTGCGACTTAACTGTTAACTTAAAAAATGGGGTCTTAATAAAAAATAAAAAGGCCGACTGGTATCAGGCCTGCCGTGTTTAAATACCATCCAGGGAAACTGGTCTGAGGGTGTATTTCCAGTGAACTTTTCCATAGGCAGACCTGGTGTTGGATGACTGAAGTTATGTCTGATTTCTGTAGTTTGTTGCAGAGCTCTGCTGTAGGAAACAACCCTTGGTATCGAGGGCTGCTGTGTGATGGTTGCTGAGGGTGTGAACCAGTATGCTTACAATGGCCTACTCCGTGGCCTTAAGAGCATGCTTCCTAAAAACGTTTGTGTTGTAAATGAGAGAAAGGAAGCTGAATTGGATGTTGGCCCCTCTAATTATTGTACCCTTGACCCTGTTCATATGCACCCGATGCCTTTTATTCACCTCTGTGCAGCATTAACTCTCATGAATTGGACAGGTAGTATTTGGGCTTGAATTTCATGGTTTTGGATAGCCTTTTCGGAAGCGCTGAATCTGTTAATTCCATAGAATAGGTGCAACAATGGAAATTCAATGTCCAGCTCCATGTAGCTCCTGCATCCCACGTGCCTTCAGTCTGAGGATGACACAGCTATTGGAAGATGCAAGTCTCTTCTATCCTTGCTTCGTTTCCCCCTTTTTGTCCTTCATTCTTTGAATTAAGATAACCATTAATAAGGCAACCACTACCCTTTGGCGCTATCTTACTTCCTGTAGCCTGTCAAACAGTTACTCTGAAAGTCATGTGTTCATTTGAGCTACAGATGAGAAGTTCCTGTTCTCTGTAGGGTGAACTACAAAACCTGCTCACAACGGTCTGCTAAAAAATGCACTGCAAGATCAAGCTGTACTAATTGCCACTTAGTTTTGTTCCCCAGGAGAAAATATTATTGGAAATAATATAGGGCTGATAATATATTTATGTGTTAAATATTAAATGACAATATATTAAATCTTTATATGATACATTTAAGAAAATTTAGTACCAAAATTGGTCCAAAGGGAGTACTAAGCTGCAGAAGCATTGTTTCCTTTAAGCTTTAATAAGTCAGGTGAGGAGATCACTGTAAGGTTACAAAGAAATTACATTGCTTTTCATACCCTACCATTATCAGGGGTATAGTGAAGATTTCACCTTGTTGTTAAGTGCCATGTCAGGATACCAAAGTGCACCGACCAGGTGCTGAATGCTTTATGCAAAGCTCTGACTTAGCTTTTCCTCTCCACATTCATACACGTCCCACTTCCAAAACTTGAGTCTGGTCTAAATACATGGCTAGATTTGTGGACAAGCACTTCCGTAGCCCATCCTCAGATTATGCTCCAAGGAAGGAGAAGTCCCACCGCGCTCAAAGGGATCTCAGTCGCACGGGAACAGGCTGTGATTTGGAATGTTGATTATCTGCACTTGTGCTTCCATACCTAACAGCAAACTCGTCTTTTAAAAGATTACCTTGTAGATGATGATAAGAGCACACTTTCTTCCTCTGCAGACGACGTTTGTGCTGTGGCGACCGTTACGGTTGGTGCTTTTATCAGTGATTTAGAATGGAGCTGTCAAAAAACTTTCAAAAGCTTCTATTAAAGTAATGTGGATTTATCTTAGATCTGTGAAATTTATCAAGGAGCCCAGTTTTGGCCTCCTTTTCTAATAAACGTGTGCAGCTGCACAACAGGGCAGTCAGCCCCCCAGCCATCTAGGGAGCCAGGCAGTTGGTTAGTGGCCCAGATTTGAGAATCCTAAGAGAGCTCTCTGGAGAGCAGAGCTTACGGATGTTTGGAAACCAGTCCTTTCCTGTCATTACTGGGCTGCAGTGAGGGCGGAGAAGCTTAGCGCTTGGAACGCAAGACCCCTGCTTCTATTGCCCTGCAGCATGCACGTGCATGGATTTGATTGCAGTGTTTGCAAATGCGGCTGAATATTAAAAATTGAAATGTAGTAGTTAGTTTTACTGTATCATCTTTCAGTTTATTGGTACTGAAGTTGTTATATAGTGTTGGAAGTTTTAATGCTCTGCTTTTGTTGTCTCTTTTAGTTTAGTATAACTTCAGTGTATAACACTGAAACTTTCTTTTATCCAGCTGGGCATTTGCAACTGATGTATTGATTCCTGCTATGAAAGCAGTGTTAGCTGGTACTGGCTTGAAGCAGTAGCTTTGAAGCTTGAGACAGGGAGAGACCCAGAAGATCCATGTTACTACCTACCTGATAGCCAGAATAAGACATGTTAGAATAGTTTGGATATCTCCTCCTTATTTCCATTGCCCATTCCCACCCCCC
>NW_009626141.1:144624-164475 GCF_000690535.1 Cariama cristata | reverse complement strand
CCCCCTTCCCTCTAGCAATTCTTTTTGGAAAACTACTCCTCGTTTCCCTTGGTTGTAATCGCACTGCTGTGTATTACAAAATTGTCAGTTGTAAAAAGTTGCGAATGATTGACCCTGCTAAGCACCGAAACAGAGATGTGATTGCAGCTGAAGTGCATTTGCAAGCCAAAAGGGCAGGTCCTACTCGCTGAGTTTGTTTTGAGTTAGTAGCTGGCTGCAATCTTAGGAATCATAATGTATCACAAAAAGTTATCATCTTCTGAGCAAAGTTGAATTGCTTTTACTCTTATGAAAATTGTAGTAATGCAGATAGTTTGGCCAAACTTTGGGGTGGGTAATTGCATGCTTGCTACTCAGAATTCCCACAGGAATTTCAGTTGGACATAGGATCATTGGCTTTTTACTCCAAGGAAAAGGCAAACGGTTATGAGACCATCTTAATGCTGATGGTAGCGGGTGTGGAAGCACTTGACGTGCCTTGCAGCACTTCACTGGTTAATGCGGAGAATTTGATCTCTGAAAATGCCCTAAAGGCAGTCAGGAGAATTCTGCTCCGAGGTAAAAACAAAACATGAGGAAAAGAGCATAACCTGAAGTACGAAGGTAGGGCAGAAGAGAAGAAAAAAAGAAAATGAGACTGTTCTAACTAGGGGTGAACTGTGAATCCTGCACTTCTGGAGGGTCTACACTGATCAAAATACTGTCATCAAAATATCAGCAAGCGAGGCCCAGAGTAATCATTTGATAAGGAAACAATTTCTCAGAGTGGTAATCTTCAGTCCAGAGTAATCTTTGAAATCAGCCACGCTCCTGGCCACTTGACCACTTCCTTTGAGAGTGGCCACTTGCCCACTCCCAAATAAGTGAGCCTCGGAGAAAAGAGTGAGGCTGAAGGATGATGGTCACCAAGTCAGGCAGGGAAAGCACATTGAGATGAATGTACTGTGTCAGTCGGTGTGAGCTGGGGCGTAAAGGAAAAAAATGCCAAGAAAGCAGTCAGTCGCTCATCCTGTTTCACCAGAGTAGGTTTTTTAGACAGAGGGAACAATGACAGCAGTGCTAGCTCAGATACTTGTTTCATAGAAAAGGAGACAATATTTGAGCAGGAGATTAACGAGTTTTGACTTTGACACAAATGGGGCATCCATTACATTTCAGTTAAACGCTCATGAACATACCATTGTGCTTCCAGAGACACCTCAGTTTATTCCAAAAGAATAAACATTAAAAGTAAAATTTCAGGTCATTAAAAGAGTGAGTTATCCCCGTGAAAGGGAGAAGTACATTAATGGCTAAGTAGGAAAGCAAAAATGTGAAACAATCCAGACAAAGAGTATCTGTTATTAGGTTCTATATGTATCAAAACTCATGCTCATGATAAAAAAAAGCACCTATACTGGTGGAGCGTACTTTGGAGTCATCAAGGGATAAACTGAGAAAGTCTTCAAAGGTAAATCAGTTCTCTAATGATCAGGGAAAAAGTTCAGTTCTCTGGCAGTTCACGTCCCTGGGAGCTTCCCCTTCTCCGAAGACAGACAAGTGTTATAGGATCGTTGCTTGCAAGTGGGATAACCAAGAGAAGGAATGTCACCCTTTGGATGCTGTAGGGCTAGGAAGATAGGAAGAGGGAACCCTTGGCCTCGGTATAGGCTGAAAGGAGATCAATACATATTTATACATCTATATTTATGTATATGAATAAAGTAAACATTTTCTGTAACCTGAAAATATAAGTGTTTGGGGTTGGATAAAATAGAAACCAAGCATTTTTGGTTAGAAGGCATGTGGTAAACGCCCATAAAAATGTCAGCTACAATTTTGCACATTGCTGACAAACAAAATGACAAACTTTCCTGGTAGTATAGATTATTATTGCCAGAGAGAAGGGTCAGAATAAGAATCTGCAGATAGCCTGTCAGTAAACAGTATCCAAAATGGCAAGCAAATGGTTTTTAACAGGCTTTTGCTTACAGCTCCCACTACGTCCCCAATGATAGTACTTAAAGTGTTGGTGGGAAACCTGTTTATCTTTTAAAAAAAATCATAAAATAAATATGAGAGAAGGTCTAAAATGTTTTATTAAAGCCTCCAATGAACTGTAGGATTGAGGAAAGTTTTCCAAAACGCTGACGGGACATCCTTAAAGGCTGCAGTCCATACATGTGGTGGGTGCTCCCACTGCATTAGCAAATGGTAGTAGCAGCCTGCATAAGGACAACTTCAGGACTGAGTAATTCATAAATTGGTCATACTTGTGAAGATTAGCTGGTTTTGTGTCTAGCAGTGGGAGCCAAATGATTTCCAAGTGGTTCACTGACCGCCTCATTGTTAACAGTGAGTGTGCCAGATACCCGCGGGCCCGAAGTAACAGTTAATTCGGAAGCATGAGCTAGGTTTTGTTTCACTCTTACTTGTTGAAGGTGCCAGAAGCTTGCTTCCCACCGAAGCATTGATGAGCTATTGCTATGCTAGAAATTTTTCAGACAGATCTTTCTGCAACAATGAGCCTGTGAAAGCCGGGAGAATGATACACTGCGGGCTGTTTCCAGTCTTTTAATCGATCTCCCCTGTCTAACTAAACAAAGGACCAGTCTCCCACAGACAGGTGAGGGCAGCACACGTGAACGTCCTGACAAAAAGTAAAATCACTGCGGCGGTATCTTTCTTTGTCAAATGGATGAGTGGTGGTAAGCAGACAGTAAACCTGCCTCGGCTGTAGCAGCGTTGAACTTAAGGGCTTTGTTAACTGCCTGAGGGGGGTGAAGCAAAGTGCAATTTGAATGCCTTGCAGCCTCTTTAAGGCTGAAATAGTAAGCTAAAAATAACAAGATTGCTATTATGTATCATAGAGGCCAAAAGCTTAGCAGGAGTCGAAAAGGATTAACATTTCATAGAGTTGGAAAGAATATGAAGAGTTGTTGTTTTTTTCCTGAAACAAAAGTGAATTGGGAGAGCTATAAAGCCACCTGCTCAGTATATAAGCCAGCCTTTTAGTGATGGAAATTAGGAGACTTGCCATCAGGAATTAATGTTAGAGAAGTCTACATCCCAGGATATATCCCAAAAAGAGATGTGAGGGAGGGCCAAAAAAAGCTATGTTCTTAGAAGACATGAGAATCTTTTTGATCTAAACTGGTTCTTGCACCCTGAAACTGTTTCAAAAGGGATCTGAAACCGTTGCCGCCTGCTAATGCTCTCCTCTACTGCAATCACTGTTTATCCCAAGCAACAGTCCCTGTTTCAGCGTGGTGGCTGAAGAAGAAAGCAACTGCTTTCTGATGTTTGGGACATTAGAAATTCATTATAGACTGGATATTTTATTTGTTACTCTTCTTCCCGAAGAGTGACATGATTGAAATCTATTCTGATTTTCATCAAGGTGTATCTTGATTATCTCAACTAAATCAACAGAGCAAGTGATCAGCATCTTGCCCACGTACTAACTTGCAGTGGCCACTGCCACTGTTACTGGTGTGTGAGGAGCTGTGTTTGCTGTGATGCCCTTGCTGTGTATTTCTTACTTTGCTTTACTCTTTTCCTTTTATTATTGGAAACGTTCTTGTTATTTTAAGGCTCTTGGGGCTCTAATCTTACCTTCTTCTCTCCCTCCTAGTGTCTATCAACTCGTTGTCAAGGAGGAGAAGCTGCAGAAGGCACGGAGAGCTGCAGACATCACTGAATGCTTCTCTGTCCCAGTGAGCTACAAGAATGCTTCCAGTCTTGACTCGCCACACTACTTTGCAGCCGAGCTGAAACCCATCAACCTGCCTGTCACACAGCCATTCACAGTGGGCGACAACAAAACCTACAATGGCTACTGGAATGCTCCACTTTCTCCCCTGAAAAGCTACAGCATATACTTCCAGGCCCTTAGCAAGGCAAATGGAGTAAGTGCAGAGAAAATTGAACTGGATCTGTACATATGACCACCTCTGTCTATCCTCCTCATCTTTCTTCTTCCTCCTCCATTGGATGCCACTTTCACTCCTCCTTAGTATTGCCCTCTTACAGAAATTTGGTGAAAATTAAAGATGCCATTACTTGTCCTTCACTCAAGTCTCTTGCTGATGCCTAGATCCAATGAGAAACCTGTTGGGGAACCAGACTCTGTAAAGGCACATGTTGGCCTGTGATTTACAAAATTAATTGCTTAGAATGTGGATTATTTTTTTTTCCCCTTGCATGTGCATGAATGTCATAGTAGGGGCTATTGTGCTTTTAAAAGACATAACTGCACTATTCTGATAATCTCCAGTTCATGGTGTTTGTGATTTTGGAGGAGACATTATGAGAACTACCCAAACGCTATGAAGTTGGATTACATTGTAGCCTGCATTTGATCACATCATAATGTAGCACTTATGGTTTGGAGTTTTGGCTTGAGTAAGTTGCACTGCAGGGGAGACTCTGTGCATATCTTTCTTACTCCTTTTGAATACCCTGGGCTAAGTTTTTTCTTATACTTACTCTGTGACATTAAGTTTAAAATGGAGACTGCACAGGAAACATAGTCTGCCCTATTCTCAGGGTCAAATGATGTACATGTAATGCCCCAACAGATCCCGTCATAGGAAAAGGGAAGGCCTCTTTTCCCTCTTGTGTTCTAGTCTAGGATACTTTAACTCTTTTAACTTTCCTGTTTCAGGTCAGTTCAGCTAATTGTGTACAGGGTAGATCCTGTCTAAGCAGTCATTCACCTGCCTCCCCTTTGACTCCTCTAATTGTTTTTCATTATCACATAACATGATACAATTTGACACTCCAGCCTTATGAAGAGTCTTAGAGCGTTAACACAGCATTAAGAAGTTGGGTAGCCGAGTCTGTTATTAGCACATTTGCCAGTGCTTTCATGAGTCTAACTTTAACATAGATAAATTCTCTAAGACATCACCTCTGAAAGAGCAAAATTAGAAAAATCAATCAAAAGTGAATGGTGTAGGCTTTGATCTCCACTTGGGGTAGTGTCTTTTATACCCAAAAGGCAGCCGCACGTCACAGAGGACTGTACATTGTTTAACAGGCTAGCAATGCCAGTGAATGCTCACAACATATCTTGGTGTTTTACTACCTTCATTTATCACCATTCTCCTGCAGAGTTTCTGCTGTGTGGCTGACAAGCACAAATCTCTTCAATACTGTGCTGTTTTTCACCTTGGTTTCCTTTCTAGTTGATATAGTTTCCTTCCAGCGCTACTCAATTAATTCAATTTTGGATTTGCCTTTATAAAGGAAATTGTGAAATGTATGTATATGTCTCTCTGTGTCTAGTTAGTTCCCCCTTGTGTGATAGTTAATTGCTAGTGAATGGATCCCCAGGGAAGAAAAAACTTTTATTTGCTTAAGTACAATATAATATGCCATAAATGGGTTATATGAATGGAAATGTAGGCTTCCCTTGGCATTCGGGATTAAGGCAACACTAATGTGTGGTTCTTGCTTTTTCTGGATCTCTGTAGCTGGCAGGTTGCGTCACACTCTCTACATACACGTTGATAAGGACTCCAAAAAGGTTGACTTGCCTGGGCTATTCTAATAGGAACACAAGACTGTAAAGCATAATTAAACATAATTAATCAAAAGAGCCTGTATGCAACAAGACACAGTTTATAACAGCATGAGAAGTATCTTGCCAAACAAAGCAAATTCCTACTTCAGCAAGCAGTTGACTCTTACGGTAATAATTTATATTGGTACAGTATATGCTTTTATATCCTCAAAGTGCAGTGCTATGGGAAAAAACACAGAGGAAATGTCCAAGAGTGGAATATGGATCTTCAGAGGAGTATCTGTTACACTTTTTGTTTCTTGATAAACTCCTTAATCCCCATATTTCAAATATTAGGGTTTGATTTGCATACAATCTTTTGCAGCTGTAATAATAAGTTTTGTTTCATTCCCAGAATTGTTTACAGGTATAATTTGTATTTAAGAGTTCTGGAATTTCACTTGTGTCTATAACCTGAGCAGCTTTGACCAGTCTTTATAAAGCCTGCTAATAATTATGGCTGCAACTGGATGCATCAACAGATCCTGAGGGAACTAGCAGATGCAGTGGCTGAGCCAGTATCCATCATATTTGAGAAGCTGTGGCAGTCCAGTTAAGTTCCAGCTATCTGGAAAAGGGGAAACATAAACCCATTTTTAAAAAAGGAAAAAAAGGAAGACCCAGGAAACTACAGGCCAGTCAGTCTCACCTCTGTGCCCGGCAAGATTATGGAGCAGATGCTCCTGGAAACTATGCTAAGACACATGGAAAATAAGGAGGTGATGGGTGACAGCCAGGATGGCTTCAGTAAGGGCAAATTGTGCCTGACAAGTTTGGTGGCCTTCTGCAATGGGATTACAGCATTGGTGGGTAAGAGAGGAGCAACTGATATCATCTACCTGGACTTGTGCAAAGCATTTGACCCTGTCCTGCATGACATCCTTGTCTGTAAATTGGAGAGACGTAGATATGATGGATGGACCACTCGGTGGGTAAGGAATCGGCTGGGTGGTCGCACTCAGAGAGTTACAGTCAGCGGTGACGAGGGGCGTTCTTCAGGGGTCGGGATTGGGACCGGCGCTGTTTAACATCTTTGTCAGTGACATGGGCAGTGGGATGGAGTGCACCCTCGGCAAGTTTGCCACCGCACACAAAGCTGTGCTGTGTGGTCGACACCGGGAAGGGATGCCACCCAGAGGGACCTTGACAGGACTGAGAGGTGGGCATGAGTGAACCTCATGAAGTTCAACATGGCCAAGTGCAAGGTCCTGCAGCTGGGTTGGGGCAATCTCAAACACAAATACAGGCTGGGCAGGGAATGGATTGAGAGCAGCCCTGAGGAGAAGGACTTGGAGGTGCTGGTCGATGAGAAGCTCAGTGTGACCCAGCCATGCGCACTGGCAGTCCCAAAAGCCAACTGTGTCCTGGGCTGCATCCAAAGCGGCATGGCCAGCATGTTGAGGGAGGGGATTCTGCCTCTCAGCTCTGCTCCGGTGAGACCCCCCTGCATTACTGCCTTCAGCTCTGGGGTCCTCAGCACAAGGAATGAACCTGGTGGAACGAGTCCGGAGGAGGCCATGAAGATGATCCGAGGGCTGCAGCACCTCTGCTGTGAGGACAGGCTGAGAGAGTTGGGATTGTTCAGCCTGGAGAAGAGAAGGCTCTGAGGAGACCTTAGAGCAGCCTTCCAGGACCTAAAAAGGGCCCACCAGAAAGCTGGGGAGGGACTTTTTAGCAGGGACTGTTGCAGTAGGACAAGGGGTAATGGTTTTAAACTGGAAGAAAGTAGACATAGAGTAGACAGAAGGAAGAAATTTTTTATGAAGAGGGTGGTGAGACAGTGGCACAGGATGCCCAGAGAAGCTGTGGATGCCCCATCCCTGGGAGTTTTGATAATTTTTGATAATGCACATCTGCAAAAAATCTGAAACAGTGACAATTTAACACACTTAAAATATAGCCTTATGTTCTCTTGCACATGAAAAACTTAACAGAAGATTGCCACTCATTTTTTAATTAGAATATTCTATAGTTTCATTAATCACTGACAGTTGTGGAATGATGAAACTTCTTTCCACACCTGGAACCTGCAATGAGAAACCTTCGTGCAGTGAACCAGAACATCTTCCTTTGGAAATGGAGGACTCTGGGGAGAGCTTAGTTTGAAGAAAGATTCTCGTTTGGTCAAAAAGCTTGATTAGGATGAGGTAGAAGTGTTACAGGAGTTCTGCATTGTTTCAGCTCCTCTGTACGGAGAGGGTTGTGCTCATTTGGTGTTCTCGTCTGCTCTGCAGCCATTAGCTGTGATTGTTACAGTGAAAGGAACATAATTAACAGCTGGATGCAAGACAAGTGTTGCAAATTGCTGCAAAATCAGATCACGAGCTTTTCTGCCTTCTCTTGTGTAATGTTGTACTTGTTGTTTGAGAGTTTGAATGAGATAGCTACTACTGGCTGAATTCTTTTCTGTGGACACTTCCATGAAGTTTGGTCAACGTGGTGCTGCTTCCAGGCAGGGGTCTAAATAGAACATGTGTGAAACAGAATGGTTTTCAGCTTTCTTATACAAAACGCTTCCAAATTGTGTGAATTTCTCTCCTAGGGACTGTTGAAAGCCAGATGCTGAGCTGAAAGGTGTCAGAGTTTGAAGTAAGAGGGGGAAAAAAAGAGAAAAAGGAAACAGAAGCTCCGGGCTTGGTAATTGTGAGGGTGAGAAACATCATTAGTTACTGTTTAATTGTTAGACAGAGTTAGCACAAGAAGTGACGTGGGAAGAATAACGGACAACTGGCTTCACTCTCCTCTGGCAGGATCTCCACATATGCTGTCGCAGCCATCCAGGTAGTTAACTGATGTTTGCTGGTTGTCCTGGTGCCACCTGCTTCAGATGGCTGCCTGATCGAGCATGAGGTTTTCCTTGGCTGAAAGACCTCCCTGAGCTCACCCCTTTAAAACACCAGCTCTTTCAGTCTTTATCCCTCTGAAAGGTGAGGCCAGGGTAGCAACACTATGTTACTCTTTATCCTCTCCTACCCTTATGCTGACTTAATAATCACAGTTAAATGTTGCAGGTTTTCTTGATCCCAGGTTCTTTATCCAGGTTATTGTAGGTGACAGTCTCCGGTTAGTGATCCAGTAACATGCTCAAATGGGGAGAATTCTTTGGCTGCTGTGTGAAGCCTGCCTGAATTTTTGAACAGCTCAGAAACCAGAGCTTCCTAAAAATCCTTCCTGGAGTTGCGTTTTACTTCATTGAGTTAAAATGAAATCTGTAATGGCACAGTTGCAATCAGTAACTCTTGGCCATTTTTGCTGTAAATGGGAGATGAGGCAGGAGCCTTTGTAACACAGCTGGAGATGAGGTGGGGGATGCTGCCAGCTGCTCCTCCAGTCTGGTGGTCCAACAGGTAGAGTGATGTTTTCAGGCCAGATTTGTGAAAAGTAGCACCACAGGAATCAATGAGAATATTATTTTTGAGGGAATGATAGACTCTACAGAGATTCTTATTGATTTTTTTTCCCTCTCTAATGACTTGTACTACATGCACAGTCGGGCAGTTCATTATTATCAGGGGACTTCAGGCTAGATTTCTAGATGCTGACAGGTCTACTCACGGCAGACAACATTCTTCTTCTGGGGCATTTTGGAGGTATGGATAGAACTGCCAGCAGAGAGGTGACATTCATCCCTGTGGACATGGCCCACAAAAAAAAAGTGAGGTACTTTATTTCAGCATGAGCCGTGTTCTGAAAAATGAAGTGACACCAAGGCTGCCTGCATTGCTTCTGTGAACTGTTAAACAGCTTTGAGGAGCTCTGTGTTCAGTAGGATTTTGGGTGCACAGTTTTGTTCATTTATTTTTACTCCTCCTTAATCTCATGCTGGAGCTACTAGGGCAGACATAAAGCAGCTGTGGAAGCGTTTCAGTCTTTGTAAGCCCCTGTTTCCATATCTGGTTGGCCAGAGTATGTGGACCTGAGTGTTTTCTGGATCGTAAATAGAGTTGTCCTCCAGTCTACCTCACGTTGGAGAGCTTGGGAGGTGTGGGTATTCAATGATTAACTATATATCATTGAATTAACTTTATACTGTAAATAATAAAAACCCTAACCACTTTGTTAAACCTCCCTTCTCCAAATGACACAAGTACTAAAAATAGCTGATAATTGAAAAGGCAATACTAGGTTTTGCTTAGTCTCTTGAAGAACTAGCAGTTTCCTTATGGTGACAATAGAAATTATGGGGGAGTCCATTGACCCTGCACAGACATGTGCACATGATTAGTTTTAAAGACAGCAAATGGTTGGCTTCAGTAGGATGAAAAAGAAACACACGATCTAGAGCTCCCCTGAACTTGAGCAAAGTTTGTTAAGGATCAAAACAATAATTCCTGAAGATGTTCAGTGGACAGAACCATGGTTTCTATCCTGTTGAAGCAGGTTTGCCAACAAGCATGCTCAATGTTTAGCTCTGGGACCCGGGGAACTAAAGTTGAAACTGAGGCCAAGTGGGAGATTGGTAATTATGTGCCTTGTCTGTGCACCAGCAAAAATGAAAATTGCTGGTCCCTGCATTGAGCTGTGTGATGAAACTGTGCCTGTTGCAGGGCAGCCCCAAACGGTACGTCTGGGGACAGCAGGTCTTGCTGGTGCTGGCAGGTGGTTCTTCAGACAAGGCGAGCGTTGTTTAACTAATGCAAAGTCGTGATAATAGTAGAGGAAAGAAAAAATTGTGGGTGTGAAAACAGATGGATGAAAAAGCTCAGCTTCTTCTATTGTTGTTCGTAGTCTGTAAACAGCAAGCTGTCGTTTTAAAAGCAAAGAAAAAAAAAATCATTTGCCCTTTTAGGTTGTGAAGACACAGCTGTCACATAAACATATGTCCTGCTGCCCTCATAGCCCTTTTCTGCAGAAAATAGTTCCCATCCAAACACAGAGACAGAGGCAGAATTTGTCTTGTTATCAGCCAGCGTACTTCAGTGAAACGTGCGTTTAGGAACCTAAGTAATTGGTAGACAGCATCAGCCCCCTTGTTTTGAAAAAGAAAGAAACAAACGATATTAAAAGAATGTTTTTTGAGAAAAAAAAAAAGACTGAAATTCGGAGGGATGCTAAAATAGGCTCATGTTGTGTAGTTTCAGGTCTGTGTGTTTGAGCTGTGCTGGGAGAGAGGGCTTACCCAGCTCCTCAGCATGATCTGTGTTCTCTTCAGAGGGTCTCCAGCTCACGCCAAGTGTAGGTCTGGGTCTGCCCTCCAGGAGCAGTCTGCCAGCACCAGTCTGAAACCCACTCCTCGTATGGTCCGTGTCCGTGGTGTATGGACTTAAAAATTTAGCCAGGGTTCAGCCTTGAGTTGAGGGTACACCGTAATCATGTTTTATTCGTATGGAAGTAAGTTCCAGAAAACAGACTTAGGTAAATATGTTCTAGTAAACATGCAGATGGGCTTAATGTGCAGTGAACTTTCTGGATAACGAAGCATGCTGGAAAATGAAGATTGGATTAAGAGCTGTAGAATATATTCACGCAGTGTTTTCCGATTCTAGGATCTTGATTAAAATATGCCTACATTGTTCTGTTACTGTTTGGACGTAAAATGTCTGCCTTAACCTGGCAGTGATGTAGGGCTGAAGTAGTAGTGCTGCTGGGATTAAGTTGTGCCTATGATTTCAGCCATAATACAAACCACATTTTATGCTGAATATGTAGGATCTTGGGTCATCATTAAGATTGTTGTAGACATATAAGGCCTTGTAAAACTTCTGTGATACCGTAAAATGGGAATTGGGTATCACAGCATTTGAAAGAACATTCGGAAACAACATGGAGACTGAAATTTTGGGAAATTATTTTTGGTTTTCTGTTATTTCATTATTTTTCTTGTAATTTCTTTAAGCCGTCTAGATGGATAATTGAGAATTACATACGTTGTTTATTCCTGCTTTACTATTGGCTAAAGAGAAGTGTCTTACTTTGCTGTGTACAGGAAAGCACCTTGTCTGAATCAAAAGTAGTATTTTTTAGAAAACAGATGTGATTGTGGGAAAATTATTTTACTGTTTGGGGGGGGGAAGATGTATTTATTCTGTTTCTTGGTAGAAAAGTTCATGCAAACTCATAATTTTCAGCACCGATCAAAGAAAAACAGAGTAAATTTAAAGAGGTCTTCTTTTTATGAGGCACCAAAGAGATGAGCGGTGGGTTGATGAATGAGATGATCAGTGGAAATCAGTGGAATAATCGCCCCTAATCAGGAACATGGACTAGTCTTTAAATGTTAGCATCCCTAGTAGCTGGATGCCTGGTGTCTGTGGAGGTTTCTTTTGTGTTTTCCTTCTCAGAAAATGCAATTTGAAACAAAGTTCTAAGTCCAGCTGTCTTGTTCCTCTAGTGATTGATTGCCCTTTCTTTTGGCCGTGCCAGATCACTGTCTTCTAATAACTATGATTGTCTGTGCTAAATGCAGCAATTAGTAGATGTAGATGCAAACAGAGCACACTGCATCCTGTCTTCTCAAATTACCCCATGGGACCGTAATGTGCAGGAATACGCACATGCTCAAATGAGATCAGTTACCGCATCATTAACAAGATTTTGGGTTTTGTTTTCTCACCTCTTCCTTTCTCAGTATTGACTAATTTCTCCAGCTTTTTGTTACACTTTGAAGCTAGCAGAAAGCAACAAATACACAAGAAAATTTTCCTCAACAAAATGTGAGCAAGTGTCCATCTACCTTTTAAACTGCAAAAATGCTCTCTTGATGGTTTTTATTTTATTTTTCATCGCCAGTTTTCCAGGTCACCTTGTCATAGATGGTAAACTACATCAGGATCTGTCTGTCTTGTAATTCCCAGCATTATGTGCTGAGACTGTGCTCTGAAAATAAAGCTGTGTTTTTCCTGCTTCATATATCATCACTAGCAATAAAGATTTTGGATTTCCAGAATAGCTGGCAATTTGAACTGATTATACACAAGGCAGAGATGAATGGGGAGCTCTGTTGTACAGCGATGTTGACTTTGCAGTGCTGACGGTTGTACAGATTGTGTAGGGGACTTGATTTTTGAGGGAGAGAGAGGTCGTTGCACCAAAGAGAGATGCCTCTGGTTTACTGGGATAAATGGTGCTTCAGCCCCACTCCAGGGGCCATGTGACTGGGAAAGGATGTCCTTAATAGACATGGTTTGTCCTTGGTCGTCCAGGAGTTCGTTAGGAGAATTTGAAGGCAAGATCAAAGGGACAGTTTGTCCTTTTGAATATCTCGTCGTTTCTAGACTACATACAGAGTTGCTTATATCCAGATAGTGAGGCTGCCTGCTATCTTGAGGCGTGAATAGAAAGGGATCAGAGGGAATCGCTCTTGTGTTTCCCAGTGTGGATCCTGCAATTGTTGCCTACCTACATGCAACGTAAGAGTGAGGAGAAAGGCATGATAGGACTGTGTGCTTCTGCTCAGGCCAAGGAGGGTCTGTCACAGATGGAACAGATTTTCTCCAGGAGCAAATTCAGACTTTCCCAGTGTTCATCTTATTGCTTGAGGATGGAATGAGGTGCTCAGCAGTGCATTTGCTAGGCTGTTGTTTCCAGAGCACAGACAGCATCCATATTAACATAGCATTGTTACACACAGTAATTTATGCAGTATTCATTACACCTGAGATGTGTGCAAGAGCGTGTAAAGACATAAAGTGCTACAAAAACCCTGCAGCAAGATTACTGCCTGACAAAGTCAGCTGTTTAACCAAAGCAACATGCTAAGATTTGACTGGCAATTGTGTGTCGGACAGAAGCAACCCATGCCAATGAGGGCTGCAGAGTGAGGAGCTGGGGATACCAGAAAGGATGTGTTTTCAGCAGAGGTGGCCTGAGAAGGCTGCTGAGTTTTGAGCTGTTAGTTAAGCCTTAATACAACATTACTGTTCCCATCCAAACTCCTGTTTATGCAGATCTGCAGGCTCTGAGGTGGATTGAACAAAAGTGTTGGGTTTTATCCAATGAAAAACTGCAGTGGTGTGGGTTGTGTTTGAATAACTCATTTGGCAGAGCTGGCCATACAGCGTGCTGTTCTGCTTCACATACATATCAAGAGAACTGAAATATTCAAATGACTGCTTCGGTGTGTGTTTGCCATGTGTTTAAATAAATATCCAATTTGCAAAATTTACAGTAATGGTGCATGAAAATGAGATGTATAGTTGCATGTACTTTTGACCCAAGGCTTGTCTGCTGATTACAGATCAGGTCATTTAACTGGTAAATTCTATTAGTTAATGAAGCAGTTATGTGGGACCCATCACTGGCACATCGAGTGTGGAAAAACATGTTGTCACTCAACTTCTCAACAGTTAGAGAAGAAGCTGTAGGCAAGTCCATTAGTATAGTGTGTTTCATGCAACTAAAACTGTTGGTGGTATTTTCAGAGATGAAGTGTAAGAAAAATGCTTATTTGTTTTAGTACATTTGTAAAGGAATATATGTTTATTGTAGATGGGCAAATTACACACCTTGATGTTTTCCTTTTTTCTTTCCTTTTTTTTTTTATTTTTTATTTTTCAGGAAACAAAAATCAACTGTGTCCGGCTGGCAACAAAAGGTATGTGGATCTCTTTTTTCCTGTGAAGCACAATGCCAGTAATGTAAAAGCTGCAGTGGTGACACAACTTGATTACAGTTACTATTCGAAGAACAAACATTTTTCTTTTCTTTTTTTTTAAAGCAAGATTACAAAGGCAGAACAACAATTTCCAGAACTGCTCCACTATGCGTGGACTCTTATTTTTTTAAGACAAGGTATCTTTCTCTGTCTCTGTGGCTCCTCCTTTCCCTTATTCTATGAACAGCTTTCCTATCTTGAGGACTGTTCTTGCGATTGGCAGAACACCACTGAAAAAGCGACATTAACTCCCTATTAAATTCATTCTCTCTGCAACTGTATAAAGTAGATAAGTAAGAGGAGATCTTGAGTAAGCCTAACCTTGAAGGCAGTGGGGCACAATTCTTATGTCACACCCTTTTCATGGTATAATTCAACAAACTAGTAGAGTACGTTGCTTATTTTCATTGCAGTTAGTTCAAAATAGACCAAACTGAGCAAACCCGAGACAAATATTGTTAAGATGCAGTGCTCCGATCCCCAGGTTGCTTCACAAGGTGTAGCTCTTGAGGGACCAGTGATGACTATGTCTGGGTTCCTTCTTGGAGTTTAGAGTTGTTTTAACAACTCTTCTAAGGACTTCTAAATCACCCCAGGGGCTACTTTGCCATCAAAGGTGTCAGAAACCAATTTATTTGTAACACAGAGGGGTAGCTGTAAAAAGACATCCTCAACACATGTCATAGTTTCAAAATGAGCTGTAAAGAAATGACAGGGTGATTGCCATGGGCCGTGCTACAGGTACTGCTCCATTTCCAAACCTTAGGCTTGCCGCCTTGTGCTCTTGCTGCTTTGCTGTAACATGAAATAACTGCATTGCTGCCTGTGGAGTCTTTCAAGAGTTAAACAAAATTGGGAAGAACCCATGGCTTTTTTTTTTTTTTTTTTCTTTTAAGGCACCATCCCATTTTTCTGTTCTTTTCACTCCTTTCTGTCTTGTAGCAGTAACGGAAGTTAATTACTTCCAGGTACTTTCTCCAGGTCACTTCTGCATCTACACTTACAGAGGAGCTGGGAGGGCTCAAAGAAGCCCCAGCTATAACAGTTGTTGGGTAGCAGAAGAGGACTTTTTCCATCTTCATATGGAGACATCCCCCAGTCTGGTACAGAAAGCCATGCACTGGGATGGCAGGTGCTGCACAAAGTTCTGAGTTGTGCAGCTGTTTTCACTGCTGAGACCTGATAACACAAACTGGTGGGGCTGTAAGCAGTTGTGTCACCACTGAAAGCCAAGGAGGATGAGCCATTTCTCCTCTTTTTCCTTTTCATCTGTGGCTCTGGTGCTCCCCATATCCTCTTGTTGCTTTCCTTTCTAAAAGTTCCTCCTAAAGTCTTTATTTAATTCATTTCTCTGGGTTACAAACATTCTGTGTGTCTCGGTCTCCCTTCCTTCCCCCTCAATTTTTCCAGCTGGTAGTGACGTGACCATTTTGAATACCTTATTTTGGCTTTCTGGTGGTAGAAAGAGAAAGAGCAGGACTGGGTAAGATGAGACTGGGTGAAATGAGTCTCCCCAGGGTTTTCCCAGAGCACGACTAGAGGTCTCTTCATGAGATTGGAGAAACTGGATTAATTCATATTTGGAAACTTGTAGTTTCTTCCGTTTCAGTCATTCTTTTTTCTGGAGTTAGTGGAAGAATGTTGTCATGCTAGCAGGAAAGATATTTGCTCTTTAACTATTAAAAAAAAACCAAACAAAAACCTGTGTAGCTTGAAAGGTCCCATTCTTGCATGACCTTTTGATTTGCACTGTCTGATTTGGGTACTTCAGAAAAGTGTCACCTAAGTTTTTGACCTTGAGTTGACTTCTGCAAACTGATTTAATTTTCATTAACCTCTTAGTTCACCAGGAAGAGTCAATAAGCTACCCTTATCCTGTTGTTTCTGAATGTCATCTCTTTTTTAAAAGAATCTCTTACTAGTATTCATTTGATAAGAGATATAAAAGAGATGGGTAGAGCCTGAGGATGCCTTGAGCCACTGCTTTTTAGTGATCTTATTCTTTAGGAATTTTCTTTATTGACATGAATAGAAAAGGACAAGAAATGATGGTGGTTCTAGTGTTTATTCTCACTGTCTCAATAGATATCGCTTCTGATTTATAGGCAGATATCTTATTTCTGTATGTGGAGTGTCGAAATATCTGTGGAAAGTATTTTATCCTTTTTTTTCTCATCCTCACTCAGTGAATTACAATATTGTATTTCTCAGTGCCTGACCATTAGCAAGGACACTGGAATATGCACAGCTGTGGCTAATTTTATGCAGTTTTAGCTCTTCAAAGGTACAGTATTGCCTGCAGCTCACAAGCGAATTTGTAGTCTTGATAACGTAGCAGTATCTTCCATTGCTGGCACCTGTGATGTATGAGCAGCTGAGCGATAGCTGAACAATGTGGTTCTGTGGTTTGAAGCTTTCCCATAGTTTCACATTTCCATATGTCAGGAGGCTGAATTCCCACCGTGCGTTAACTCCACGTGAATAGAAGGACTCAGACACTCCGCATCCCAGCCCCTGAAGAGGGATGTCATATCTCCCCTCTCTCTGCCTTGTGGCAATGGACAGAGACACTCACGAAACCGTAATTACATTGTGACCTGATCAAAGGCTGATAGCTGCAATGTTCTAGATGACCTACTGTGTCTGTGCTGTCTTCTCTCTGCTCATTATATTGATTACCTTTAATGGCATTGCCCTGTGTTCGCCCTTAGTTGCATCGTTGTCTTTCTGAGGACAGAATGAGCGAACCTGTAGTCTACCTTGAACAAAAACATCACAACTGCTAGCAAAGATACCACTGCGGTGTCTTTGGTAAGTCAGGAAAAAAAAAAACAACACTTTTTTGGAGTCGGACAGCTTAAAAGCTCTGCTTTGAGTTGGTACCAGTGAAAAAGCATATTTTGTTTTGACACAAGAAAATAAATACGTACTACTGGTGCCAGACTAAATGCTCATTTTGGGATATAGGCCTAATTTTTCTGTTCCTAGACATTTGACACTGCAGTAACTCCATTAATGTTAGTGAAATGAGTTCTGATTTACACCAATGACAGGAAGATTAGGATCAAGACATGTTTAAGGAAGGCAAGTATTCTTTTGAAGTATGGGATTAACAAGGGCACTAAATGTGAGTGTGGGAGTAATTAGGCAATAAAATGTGTTAGGCAGTGTGTTACTGGAGGATTATAACACATCTTGGGTGTTGCTGCAAGGCACCTGTTCAGAAGCTGAGTAGCTTTAATTACTTGAGAGACGCATGAGGCTGTTCCACTGCTGCTACTTCAGCAGGCTGGGAGGCAGTTTGCTTTGTATGTCCCATTGCCTCAAAAGCAAAAAAATGAAAATAGACAACTATTTAAGAAGTGTTTCACTCCATTAAAGAGAGTTTTGGAGATTTCTCAGTCTTATTTCCTCACCCATTAGCAAGAAATAGACTGTTCAGATCGACCCGTTTTCAGTTCAGTTCATCTCCACGCAGGAGCTGCTTCCCATCTCTCCCAGTGGTGCTCTCTTCTACCTGGTTTTCTGCGTGCTGCTCCCATTTAGGTGAACTTGATTCTTGTGGTCGCAAGAAAGATCTCTCAAATCTTTGTATATTGGCTTATTCAGTGTCGGTGGGGGCAGGGGGGATTCGGCATTTCAGAGCGCTAGGTCATGACACAGTAGGGCATCCTCCAAAGCAGAGGTAGTGGATACCCAACTGGGTAAGCATCTGTTGAGCTCATTTCCTTCCTTCCAGTGCTCGGTATAAGAGTTGGCTGATGCTGGTGGGAAGGGCCGGTGGCAGGGACTCATCATCAGCCTTTGCTGTGATGACATTTGAAATCCATCAGAAAGCTCTCTGCGTTTGTCCAGTCTGTGTAGCCGTTTCCCATTTTTGCTGGCATGTTTTAAATCCACAAGCATCGTTAACCTTTTGTATCTATGTATGCATTTATTTTCAGATTCATTGGTCTCAGATTTCTTACCACTTCCAGCCATAAACATCTCTCCTCACATGGGCTACTCCTCTTTTTTAAATTACTGGAGTAATGTCGTCTTTCACAGCATTAGTCACTTGGATGCATGTCATTAGCATAAAACACTTTAAAAAAAGTTTCTAATTAAACCCTGATTTACCAGCTCTCTGCCATACAATTTTCGTTCAGCCAGTTTGTTTATTAGTTTTGCCATTTGGTTTCCTTGATAGCATTTATTTTAATATGTCCCATTCTTTCTGAATTGACTGACTTGTTCTCCCTGTCTTAAAGCAACATATTTATGTTGACGCTTTATTAGAGAAAATTGCAACCTCTTACCAAGAGAACGCGATTACCTCTTGTATTCTTAAAGTACATTAAATTAATTTCACAGCGTAATTGAAACCAAGGCAGAGGGCTCATTAATGGTTCCTTATCTCTTGATACTTATTTCTTCTTTCTTTAAAATGTGAGTTCTTGCAAATGAAAGAATGGAACTTTAATAATCATTATGAGGTACATTTTTATTTTTTTCCCTTTTTTTTTTCTTGTGCATGCTGCCTGGGAACGATTTTGCTTGTTCTTAGCAGTAATAGGTAGGCAACAGGTGACCACGCGAAACCCGCCCAGCCTCTTGAGCACAGGTGATTATCAGTTCAGGAAAACTGTTCAAACTTCCAGAAGTCTGAGCAGCTTCATGACTTCTTGTTTCATATTTGGTTTGCATGGGAAAATACTTGTACAGTTATTCTTACTACAGTATAAAGGAGGCCCTCCTTTTGTACCGAGGTGAATATATGCCTGTGCAGAGGGTCATCTGGAGGACTAAACACCGCTTAAGTCTTCACAGGAGCATTTGAGCATGACTGAAGAGCCCCATGGATCCATTGCTGGCCCTTTGCAGAGGCTGAATATCTCCCTGAGCGTGAATGGAGATGATCTTGCATTTTTTAATTAAAGTAGCTATGGTATTTTCTGGGGCTGATTATTACGCTTGTTCTTAGACAGCTGAGTCCTGCTGTTGAAGAAGTGATGACAGGAAAATGAAAACTTGACTCTGTAAGCCCTCTGTATAGAAGCTTCTGCTGGAATCAGAGAGGTTGCAGAATTGAGGGTCAGCAGCACCATGTAAAGTCACTCACAGAGCACTGGTGGGGAGGTTCAGAACTTCTCAAGGGTTTACAGTTTCCATCAGAACGAACTTGGAGGTCTGTGTGTCATAAACTTGCCTTGTCATATGTAACGCTGGGACGAATACCATCCTTTAACTCCAGCAAATTTAAATAGAGAGAGGAAATCCCGTCAGCTCGTGGGAAGTTTCTTCTGCTGTAACCTGATGTGCATAGAATGCGTTACTAGGGTGTGACAGAGTTACGTGTGATTAATATGGAAGGGAGGGGAAAGGAGGATTGCTTTTTCAGTTTTGAGACGGATTAAATTGTTGTAGGAGTGTTCCTCTCCCAGTGCTGCATGGTTATTCTTATCTAGCTATGACTTCCTCACCCAACAATTATTTCAACTACACATCAGGGCAGCTGTGATTACTGTGAAGTTCAAATGCTTTTAAGATTGAGAGAAACGGTTCTGGTTTTTTGTAGTGCATTAGTACTGGAAGAAGGGAAGAAGGGAACTTTGTGGGAGATGAGTGTTTAACAGTCTTGAGACCTCAGTAATGAACCTGGATCTGAAAGGTGACCAGGGAAATCGTGGTGGGGGAAGACTGCAAAAAAAACAATGGAAAATGAGGAGGAAAA
>NW_009626141.1:108999-144593 GCF_000690535.1 Cariama cristata | reverse complement strand
CTGTTCACACACAGTTTTGCTGCATGTGAAACCTGTTCATTTAATAGCTCTTGCTCCCTCAAATTCATTTAAGAGGACTCTTTTGTTTTCTGAAACATATTCTGGTTTTGTAGACAGATAATGTATTTTTTAAACAGATCTAATCCCACTTCAAATCTGTTTGTTATTGCATTTTGTCTTCTGATACACTGGAATGTTATTCCTTTGACAGGTTTATTCTGTTTTGTGCTATTTATTTCAGAGGGTTTTATCACACTTTTTAAGTTGAATGCATGAAAATGTTTTGTTTGTGTTTTTTTTTCTTTTCCCCGAACAAATCTCTGCCTTCTGAAAGTTATTTTTTAGCACATGTTTGCGTATCACCGTAATTAGTTGTTAATAACAGACACACTTATATTGCTTTTACTGAAAAATACTCCCTGCTGGGAAGACAAATCAAACTTACTGGCATGTGGATGCCCACTTAACCCAGTGAGCATCTCTATTTTCACCAAATTTGGTATCAAGACTGACTTAGAGGGATTTAAAATGTCAGCTCCAGGGGCTCTCTTGTCCAAGGGAGCTAATGAACCAACTTTGAATTAGTGAAGAACCTGGTGTGGAACTGGATGTGGCCACAAGTGAACTGAGTTTGACAACTCGGATATTGAGAGGACAGCATCTACTCCAGAGCTCTGCTGACTGCCAGGTCCTAATCTTGGGCTCCCCAATTAAAAAAAAAGCAGTGGGAGGGAAGAGGGTGGAAAAGATGCAGTGTTTGAGGTAAAATTTGGGATAGATTAGCAACAGTAGACTCTGAAAATATCACCTCTGTAATTCAGAGCATCCGCTGCTGGGATACACTGGGTAGGTTCAGAAAAGAAGGGTCTTTAGAAAAAGCAGAATGAAATGTATTATTGCTGACTCCTCTTGGAGTCAAAGCAGAGAAGGATTTACCTGAAGTGCCACGGAGGCTGTTGTCACCTTTCAACACCCGCCTGGTGTGACAGGATGTGGGTGGCCACGCGTTGTGGCTGTGGCTGGTAGGTTGTATGATCACCTTTGTTTGCAAATAAACCAGTAGCCAGGCAAAGGGGTGGGGAGGGGGGGGAAGAAGGTCTTTTACATTTTAGAGGACAGCAGTGTTGTGTGTTCCTAACCTTCATACGCTTACACCTACTTATTGGGTAGTCAGTATTTCTTCTCCATTTCCTGGTATCTGGAGATGCTTTCTAAGATGTATCAGCCACTGGTCAGGTACTGTGGATCACTTAAAAAATTTTCATAAACAGGTGATCATTGTCAGTGTCCTTACATAGCACTTCCAAAGGCATGATAAACCCAAGACTATTACAAATGCATTATGCCTCCGTTTCCTTAAATAGGTTTTTCAATGAGCCAGTGTTCAGAAAGAGGGTTATTATTAATGCATTAGCTTCTCACTTTCTTCCAGGAACAACTGGACATTAAAAGAACTATATGGTAGCATTAGGATATGTGACAATGTCACAAGAGAGGTAGGTGTGAAAGAGACTGTTTCATAATACCACTGTAGAGGAAAAGAAAAATCTTCAGTCAAGACATGCCTGAAAGTGCTGCTTCAACTTGGCAAAGTACAAAAAGTTTTCCAAGTGTTTTATGCAGCACACGTAGAGCGTGTATACACAGACTCCCTAATGCATTGGCCATATGACTCCCTTTTTACTGTAAAATGGTGAGTATCTTCCTTTGCATGCTGTTCAGTCAGCTCGAGGGTGAAGTCCTGTCGGGCACGGTTTTCGCAGGCCACTGTGGTACATGAAGCACCTTTGACCAGCCGGGCTTGAAAGGCGGCCTTATTCCAGTATTCGTTTCATACCCACCTCTGGACTTTGCCCACAGGTTTTGTAATTTCTGCAGCTGGTGTGGCTGTGGGTTTTTAATGATAACCATGATGAGAGCAGAGTAACTGCTTAGAGGGCACTGGCTGGTGCGAAGGTTAATTAGTTTTTGCTCATAGGGGATGATGATTCTGTTATACATCCATAGCGTTGTTATGCACTGGAAAGTTTTTGCCTGTTTCAGTCAAAAGATTGATCTCCCTGCGTCTCTTTAAGACCATACAAAAATTAAGTCACGTGGAAATCTGAACTTGTGACAATGGGAATTTTACTTTTTATAATTTCCAGCTAGCTTCTAAATAGCTCTGCAAAAGTGGAGAGTTAAAATGCAAACATGCTATCACCCTCTGAACCATCGCATCACTTGTAGGCATCACCACAGCTGCTCTTTGTCTGAGCTCTTCTTTCAAGTAAATGTAATAACCTTTTTCATTCTTGGGGGCCATATATCTGCCTTTAGCACAAATTAAGTGCTTCTGTTCTGAAGAGAGAGGAAGAAAAACAGGAGGAGAAAAGAAAAGCCTTGGTGGTGGATTTGCCTGGAATCTCCAGAATTAATTGTTCTCTTACTAGTGTTTTTTAATCCTCATTCAGTTTAGTAATGCTAACCTTGATTCCTCGCTGTGTGTTTACCCTCATCCTCCTACAGATTCAACCTGTATGCCAGATAATCCCTCATATAAATTCTGGTTTATCTTTCTTTCCAGGACTGCTTTGTTTTGCTGCTCTCTCCACTTAGAATATGGTTGAAAGCTTTAGGCTCTCATCATTCTTTCTGTTCCTTTTGAACTTTTTTAAAAGAAATGAGAAGGTCTCATGTAGTCTTAAGCCTTTTTGCAGTCTTCAGTAACCTGAGGCGGAAAATTGGTGTAGTGACGTTATGTGTAGTGATACTGTTGGTGGTATTCATTTTTTTAAAATGAATTACCACAAATAAATAACCAAATGGGAATCTGTCTTTCAGATTTAATAAGCTGTTTCACTTTCTTGGCTTATCATAGGCAGAAGCACCGGCATCGTGCATACCTTTGTTTTTAGACCCACTACTCTTATATACACTGCTGAAGGTTGCAAATTAGTCTGTCTTCCACAGCCCATGCATCGGGCCAGCTGACGCAGAGGGCTGTTGCTGGGTGGTGCTGGCTACCGGGTATTCTGGGTCAAGATGTAAAACGGTGCCCTTCCACCTTTATCTCAGCGTTATCATTCATAGACATACCTGTCTGCCCTTGTGTTTGTGTACCAGAGACTGTATTTCAGAGGTATAAGTATCATCAGGATCTGGAAACATAAGGGAAAACATTTCTATGCGCGGAGATGCTTTAATCATTTGTAGGCTACTCGCATAGAAAGCACCATTAAAAAAAAAGAAAAGAAAATCATGTTTACAAGTGATTTGAGAATAACTGTCTTTTGAAAGTAAGCCTCTAGGTCTATTAGGAAATTTTGCATTCAACATGCTGCCTGGCCATTATGTGCTACAAAGAAATTACTCTGATTGAGCAGCTCATTTTAACTCATAATGACTTTGAACCCATTATTTTTCATTAATTTTTCTGGGTTAAATAATGCTTTGAAGTAATTTTTCTGATTGGTTTTTGTTTCAAGAGTGACATTCTCTCTGAAGAAGTTGTATTCTTGGGTGTTACAAATTTGAAACCAAACCTAGTCTTTGCCAGACTGACTTGTCCCGTTTCCAGATCTTTCTTGTCATCTGGCTGTGACTGAACCTCCCATTACTTGTGTTGCTTCTCTCATTCTGTCCCTCCCTCATTTACACTGGCACTGCCTTTTCTTACCCCCAAATATTTGACCCAGCTGTCCTTAGAGCCATTTTGTTTGCTTTCTTTTCTCCTCCCATTACGGTGTCAGATGCTTCTCTCTCCTGTGCAGCGACGCAGCTACTGATGTGATTGTGGTACCACTTCCATCGCAGCACTTTGTTCTTTGTGCCTTGCCAGTTGGAAATCTCACATAAATACCCATCTTTTCCTGCTGCCTATGGCTCTTTTGAATTCTTTTTCCTGTCAGTTACATTTTTTTTAATGCAATATTGTAATTGCTGCTTTAAATAAAAAATGTTTCAAATTACAGTTTGTGAAATAGGTTTCATAGAAGAAACTTATATTATCAGTCCTGCTTGAGCACTATTGAGTGCTCAACGTGCACTCAATAATCATTCTTTCCTGGATGTTCTTCAGGGTGCCACCTCCACAGAGAAGGTCACTTTATATCTGGTGGCTTATTGTTTTCAAATAATATAACTGTGTATGCATAAATTGCTGAGTGAAAGATTGCCGTGGTGTCTTCTGCTTAGCTTCCATTGCTGTTTCTCCCTCTGTCCTTCCCGTCCCTCCCATCTCCATCTGTGAGCGGTTGCATGGTCTGATGGAATTGTCACAAGATGTCAGTCCAGAAATGTCAGTCCTCAGCTCTGCTGTGGGGTGCCTGTGATGCCAAAAGCATATCCATAACCTCTCCAGATCTATAAAGTAAATAATATAATTTATTACTTACCTTGCCTGAGCATTAAGAGAATTTAAAGTACATATGAATGTTGCTCTAGGAATGTATAGCACTACATATGAACGTTTGCTGGTAAGTGGGTGATTTTTCACTTTCTTAACATACTGAGAAAGTTCTCCTCTTTAGTTACTGGCAAAAACTTGAGCTTAGGCTGTCGGAAGCACTTGCAAACCATCTTCCAGCTCAAAGTAGCTAAACGTGTCATCTCTTCTTCCTTGTGGACAGAAACATTTTCAGCTGAAGAAACGTTCAGAAAGATTTAACTCTGGAATACAAATGGCAGCCCTTTATACTGAAATTAATTCTGAATTTCAAAATTCTTGTCCTTAAGTTAACAGCCCCTGCAGGGCCAGCTTTAACCATGATCTGAAGCAAAGGGGGGATTTAAAAGGTTGAAAGCTGCGAGAAGCTGGCACAATATGAAACCACGCTTCCAGTAGCTGCACCTTACTGAACTAGTCTGAGATTTAGGTATCTGTGAATCCACAGCAGGATAGCCGAATTAGCCCTTAATCAAAACCTTAATTAAACCATCAGTGCTTGATGATTCATAAACCTGACTTCTCGTGGGCTGATGAGGTGGACGACTCTGGGAAATAACCCATTTGCCCCTGCTCTGCTCTCTTTCCATCTCTGCAACATCACCAGAACAGTTATCTCCCATGAATGTGCTGCTTGTACCTTGTTCTGTCTCGCTGCAAGATGCTAGATCTCTGGGAATTTTGAAAACAGTTGAAGAAACAAAGTAAGTTAGGTTGGTAGGAAAGGATTAAAATCTTGAAATCGCTATGAATGTAAAATGGAGTGCTGGGTGAATGCCGATGCCTGTGAAAGTCAGAGTCATGCCACTGGTCAAGCTTCTGGGACAGTGCATTTTGTACAGTACAAAAATGTATGTCTCTGAAAGCACTAGCCTGGTCTAGTAGATAATGTACAGATAGGGAGTCAAGGGACCTGCAGTCTTTGCTTCTGTGGCACTTTCTTCTATCATTTGCCTGCCTTATTAAGAAAGTAAGCTTAGGGCAGAAAATTGTCCTACTTCATGTTAGTACAGTGTAATGGGGTCCTGACCTTGGTGGGGGCTCTGGGTACCACTGAAATACACATAGTAATAACAGTGGTGACCTGTTCTATATCCTATTATTCCAGTATCCAGCTTCAGTTACAAGGAACAATTTATTCCAGGAAATGTGGTGGAAGTAACCACTGGAAAATAGACTTATAGTTTATTTTCTTTCCCTTTTAATGTCAGCAGTATTCTCCTGGTTTTGGCTGGGATAGAGTTAATTTTCTTCCTAGTAGCTGGTACAGTGCTGAGTTTTTGATTTAGTATGAGAATAATGTTGATCACACACGGATGTTTTAGTTGTCACTAAGTAGTGCTTACCCTAAGTCAAGGACTTTTCAGTTTCCCACGCTCTGCCAGCGAGGAGGTGCCCAAGGAGCTGGGAGGGAGCACGGCCAGGAGAGCTGACCCCGACTAGCCAAAGGGGTATCCCATCCCACGGAACAGCATGGCCAGTACAGAAACTGGGGGAGTTGGCCGGGAGGGGCCGATCGCTGCTTGGGCATCGGTCAGCGGGTGATGAGCGATTGCATTGTGCATCGCTTGTCTGTATTGGGTTTTCTCTCTCTCTCCTTTGTTATCTCCCTTTTCATTACTATTATTTTATTATTATCTTTTATTTCAATTATAAAACTGTTCGTATCTCAACCCACGGGTTTTACCTTCTTTCTGATTCTCCTCCCCATCCTGCTGAGGAGGGAAAGGAGTGAGCGAGCAGCTGTGTGGTACTTAGTTGCTGGCTGGAGTTAAACCACCACAAGTTTATAAACACTGTTTTTCAGAAGGAAAAAGGTGGCTTCTCAAGTACAGTAGCGCAGAGCTTTCCAAGTGTATTTAAAGACATTTGTATGAAATGGCCATCTGAGCAGTTTTTATGGGCTTCTGTGTTCAGAGGGTTTCAGATCTGCCTGCGTGTCCACAAAGGAGAGAAGCAAAACTGAATTCTAAAACAGCTTTACCGTCGAGAGCAGCAGAAATCACCTTCTGCAAGTCCAGTAACGGCTCACAGCACTTCCTCTGCCAGACTGGAAATGCTCTTACCTGCAGCTGGTGGTGGTGCAGGTGGGAGTACAAGCAACCGTAGCAGATTTAGGCATCTACAAGGAAAATAGGCCAGAATGGCAGGAAAATGAAGGACTATTGCAGTAATGTTGCATTGTGTAAAGCTTTAAGAATCCGAGACCCAGGAATTTACTGACACTGTCATATTATCAATTCCTAGGTGCTATTAGCTGAGACAACTTACAAATGGTGAGACTAGTAGCCTAAAGGAATTGTTGGCCTTTGCCAAGACAGATAGAAAGAGTTATGTAGAAGATTCAAGTGAACCGATCACCACAGTGTATAGGTGTCAGGATGGATAATAAGCTTTTATTCTCTTTGTAGAGCTGCAGTAGTCTGCAATGGGACAAGAAATATCAAATAAAAATACATTGACTACACATTGCCTGTAGTAACAAACAACAGCCTGGCAAAATCAAACCGTTCTAGTGGATTAGAGGATGGAGTTGACAGCACATTCCTATTTTCTTTTAGCGTGGCTTACAATTCGTGAGGGTATTCAGATGGTACAAAAATGAGGGGAGGTCTGACTGTGCTGTTTGTGATAGAAAACCATTCTCCAACACTTATTATTTAGGGTCATATGAGTAACTGCAACTCAAGTGAAGGATAATTTGGAGTATTTCTGGATTTCACTTCAAACAAATAGAGTTTTGGCCATTTTCAGGGAAAAATTGTACCTTTATCACTTGCTTTGTGGTGTGATAGTGTGGGGATTGCCTGTATGATGGTATATAGCTCGCCTTTTGGACAGATTTGCTCCAGGATTGTAAGAGATGTTGTCAGATAAAGATGATAATATGCAATTGATACGTTATTTTATTTTCACGCTCAGGAGTCCCATTAATGCATTTCAGACATGTGAGCACAGAAGTTACCAGTGAACTCTTAACTGAGTGGGAAAATTGGTGGACGCAGTAGAGTTGTCAGGGACAAAGAGCTGAAAATTACATGTGTGCTTCAAACAGCCAGCGTTTTTGCTTGGTAAATATTGTGTTTTGCTGTGGCAAACTAGATTAACAGCTTAGCTGTAGGAAAAGTGAAATCATACTTTTATCGCTGCATGCAGTGAGTTTGCATTTATTGTGTCATTGTTCTGTATGTACCCTTCAAGATAAGATGAGCAGAGAATATAACACTTTATTCAAGATCAGATCCTCATCCCTGGAAGTCCATCAGCTAAGGCCCTATTCAGAACATATCCGAAAGCCCTATATTCAGTTATATGATTTGATCATGGTAACCATTGGGACGCATCCTTGCAGACAGGGACCTTTTAAAGCATATACAGTTTAACATGTGGCAAACGGGCAAAAAGATAACCCAGTAAGGCTTTCTGCTGTCTCACCAATGTATGAACTTGATCAAATATTACCTCCCCAAGCAACTGACTTCATGAACAGAAGTGATTTGGCTTTCCCTGAAGGTCAGCAACACAGTTGTTAAAAGAGCAAAACATTATGGTCTTCTGATGCCAGCACTCTGTTTTCACCTTTGATTCTCTTTTCCTACTGTGTTTAAGCTGCAGAGGAAGACTTGGCCGACTCCAACAGCAAAGGTGAAGCCCAAGATAAGATTGTGATCTCATGTAACATGATTTCATTTAACTTCAGCAAATGCAACAGTGATATTTTTAGGAGTAGTTAGGCATATCAGGAATATAATAAAGATAGGCTTATTTAGTCTTTAGAGTAGCCATGACTCAAATCTTGTGGGGCTTTCTAAATCAAGCTCAGTGGTTTAAGCTGGAAAAATTCTGTGCAGCAAGTAGAGAAGTCAGCAGAGCTAAGGTATATAATAAGCACTATCCAAGTAGTCCCAGCAACAGGGTAGTATTCTGCAAGGTCCTCAGTTATTGCAGGGGCAAAAGACTCTTAAAGTCAGATCATAACAGAGAAATAAAAGATGAAATGCTGTGCAAATAATATTCCTAAATATATTTTATTTTTAGGTATGTGGGCTTTACTCTTAAAACCCCCAAAATTTCAAATAGAAATTATGTTGTCTTGCCTGGGCTGCAGAAGAGCTCATGCATGGAATACATCGGATGATGTGGAGGGTTCTCTGTGCGTTGGGTTAATCCTTGTGCATGAATAATTGTAACCATGTGTTTACAAAAGCCAGGCCTCCAGTACAGTGACAAATACAAATGTGTTCTGATTTTAGAAGAAAAAATGTTTCTGCAAGTAGTATTATGGGATATGTTACTGCAGACTTTTACGTTCATTATTTCGATGAGTAAGGATTGCACCTCCACTTGAGCTATTTGAGATGAAAATTATAACTGTTATTAATTCTCCTGGTTTTGGGTGTATGCTGAGTGCCTCAGAACAGTAAATTCCCCATTACAGTATAAAATGGTAAAATATTAGAGTCAGTTGCATTACACTGGGATTTTACACCCTGTTTCTGCTCTGAATTATCTGTCATTAACCCTTATTAAAGACAGATTTGGTTAGATGAACAATTGTCTGTTACATTTTGGTTGCAAATATGTTGTTAGGCTTTCAAATGAATATTTAAGGTGGCTCTTTGCACTATTTTTCTACAAATTCTCTTTTTATCTCCTCCTTCCTCTCCCTCCATCTTTTAAGGAGCTTCCACCCAGAATTCCAATGCAGTGGAACCAGAAAAACAAGTTGACAGCACGGTGAAGATGGCTGGAGTTATAGCTGGTCTTCTGATGTTTGTTATTATCCTCTTGGGAGCAATGCTTACCATCAAGAGAAGGTAAGTTTCTGTTTTGCTTCCTCTTGGACCTTCTGGCTAGAGTGTTGTTACTTGAAAAAGAAGAATAAATTTGGTAGAGATAAAACATTTCATTTGTGTTACAGAGGGCAGCAGTTAATACCTATTTAACACTACCACTAAGAAGTTGTAGTCTCACAAGAGACACCTGTTCTGGCACATAGCGTATGAACAACAAAAGAATGGTTGTTACTGCAAAGAGTTAATGGTAATTAATTGATAATTCATGAGACGGGATAGCTCATAGAAAGCATGGAGAGGTACAAAATGCTAATGAGGCAATGGAAGTGGGCATGTGAGCCTATGCAGGTAGCACAACAGTGCTCTAATAGAAGACAAGAATTCTTTCTTAATGGCCAAGAAAATGTCTTAAAATAATATGACCAAGGGTCTTGTTCTTAAGTGAGTCTTGATGAGACATATTTTTGCACAGCAATGTCTTTGCAACCAGTGTTCAGCTGGAATATTACATCTTGCTGAGGGTTAGAATCTTTCCAAGAGTTAGCTTTAGTTTACAAGGGAATGAAACTTGGAAAAATCATGTATGGTAATAAAATTTGTTCAAACTGTTCATTTTGTGTGATTTTCTTTGGACCATTTGCACTTACACTTTGAAGTAGACTGTTGTAGTTGCTACTATTTGAAGAGCTCTACATTTGCGGTGTAATATACTGATTCAGAAAACCACTTAGGCAAGAGTTTTTCTCAAGAAAAGGGTATATTTTGTATATATTTTTACCAGTCACATTTCTGAAGCAAACCCTACTTTCCAACAGTAATTAGATTCTAAATGAAACAGGAGCTAAGTAGCCTGGCAGCCCCTTGTCTAGGGTACAGGTAGCATTACATGTGAGAGCCGTGATGATTTTACTTGGTCTATTGCAGGGAGTGCAGCTTTTCAAAGCAAAGCTCTGTTCCTTTGAGATCTCTTATCTCTATAACAAACAGTCACACATTTCCTGAAACTAAAAGCAGCAGTTAAATCTAGATAGTATGTCCTCTGTCTTAATCCAGAGAACATACGCAAATGGAATAGCTCTATGCTACAGGTGCTGAGTGCAGGGCTGCTATTCAGAAGGACCTTGAGAGGCTGGAAAAATGGGCTGCTGGGAACCTCGTCAAGTTTAGCAAAGGCAAAGCCCTGCATCTGGGATGGAATAACCCCATGCAACAGTACAGGCAGGTTTGCAGAGAACGACCTGGAGGTCTTGGAGGACAAGTTGAACACAAGTCAGCAATGTGCCCTTGCAGCAAAGAAGGTCAACTGCGTCCAGGGTGGTCTTATCAAGAGTGTAACCAGCAGGCTGAGGCAAGTGATTATTCCCTTCTGTTTGCCATTGGTGAGAGTGCTCTGGGCATACTGTGTCCAGTTTGGGGATCCTCAGTACAAGAAAAACACTGATATATTAGAGCAAGTCCAGAGGGGAGTTACCAAGATGGTTTGGAGGTGAAGAATCTCCATCCTTGGAGAAATTAAAAACTTGATTTGGACAAGGCCCTGAGAGACTTTCTGCAAGCAAAACTGGTTTCAGCAGGAGGTTGGACTAGATGTCCTTTGAGTAGCCTTCCCAAATGATGTAATTCTACAAAATTGATTGCATGGGTACTGACTACCATGAACTCCCATTGAATTAACTGAAGGCGTGGGCAATCTAGATTTTTAATCCAGTTTTCATTGTGTGTAAAAAAATTCAGATTTTGTGGACAAATGTGCATGTGTTTTGTAGTCACATCTACTGTACTTTGTTCAATGTTAAGCCCAAACAGTATAGATGTTGCTGATTCCAGTCCCCTGGGAGCTTTTTGATTCATAAGCAGAAAAAAAATCAGATGCCTCCAATAACAAACAGAAAAAGGATTTCAGCAAAAATTGAGCTGGGTTTCTGGTTTGGTTAATGCCCAGCCCTCATCCATTCCTGTTATCTTCCTAAAAGATCTTTAAGAAAAGCTTTTATTTTCAGCTTGAAAGATAAAACTTATAAGGAAAGCTCTCAGAGCAGTGCCCCATCTGAACATCCTGGTGTATTTCACAAGCTATTAAAAGTTGATACCATTTCTGTCCCATAATATATTGTTATTATAAATCATGTATATTACTGAGCAGAAAACAAGCAATGATTTTTCAAGATCACCAGGAATTCCTTATTTGAGGACAGTTTTTCTGTGGTGTAGATTGCCAGCAGTCAAGTCAGAGAGGTAAGGATACTCTTACAAGGCAATATACTGTAAATATTAAGGAGGTAGTATTCATAATCTCTGTATTTTCTCTAATATGGAGTTAAAAGTACAAAATGGGAGGAACTTGAATAATTAGACAGTTTGTCAGTGTATGTACGCTTATAAGTGTTTCAGTGGCAATGAAGGAAGATGGTAAAATGCATGATAGTTGTTCCTGTGTGAGAGATGTCTTCAACAGATTCTGATCAAAAAGGAAATCTAAAAGTCCAGTCTTTGTCGCAGTAGACCATAGGTTCATTTTCAGGATTGTCACAAACAATGCTGACCTGCATACCGTAGGTCAGAATTTCCATAAATCTCCATAATTAGTGTTTTCATTTTATTTTTGGTCAGTTATATGTGTGGTAGAATATCTCACTACTTTGTTTACCAAAGGCCATTTTTTGGTATTTTCAGATTTCACATCAAACTCGTATTCCCAAACAGTCTGCCACATCTTTGAAATGTAAATGTGAGACTCTTGCTGTTAAACACTCTGATTGCTGCCAATCTACTTTTTGTATAAATTTGAAAACAGTTAGGAAATTTCTCAGAGGTAGAATTATGGGCAAGTAATTTTTTTTCTCCTAACACTATGGAAGAAATCTTCATTGTTCTTGTTCTGATGAATGCATTGATGTAGAGATCTCTTGATGCATATCAATGATTCAACGTCTTTGCTTAATCTTCTGTCTTCGACTGGAAACTGGAAAACCAGCAAAAGGCCAAGTTATCGATATGTAAGAATCTTTCAAAGAAAAAGTAAAAATGTGCAGTTTATTTAGATTATCAGACTATCAGGTTTTTTGCCTTTGTTTTTAAAAGGACTCTGCATATTTTCTGCATAATATAGCAAACTTATGAGAGGTCAAGAGGAAACTTAGAGACTGTATTATTGTTTACTTAGCAGGTACATAAAACGGTGGATTTGGCTTAATATTTTTTTGCAGGTGTATTTTTAACTCAGGTAAGTAAGTGACGGGGAGACCTATCAAGATCCAGCTTTTTCCAACATTTGATTCTTCTGATGTTTTGGCTATCATACCTGCTGCAATGTAAGTTGATATCTCGTAGACAGAGAAACACAGATAAACCCAGAATCAAAAATTCTCATAATACAGAGCAAATTCTAGAGGCTGGAGACTGAGGCCCCATTTGCTTGATGTAAAAATTCTCAAGTTAGTGCTGACCTGAGCTGGCCCCCTGACACAGTGCACACGTTCTTCTGTGGAACTAGCCTGGTCCCAAAAGCAATAATGTTTAGTGAATTTGGGTGTGATGTCCCATGGACAGAACTTTGTTATAAGCTTTGTTAACCTGGGCATCTTTCTTCAAAATTAAAATTAGAAAGGAGGTGAATGGGAGTATTGGAAATAGAAATTATCCTCTTTTTCTTTCTAGAGGTGGAAAATTACACTTTCCTCCGTGTCATTCCCCACCAGTGCAGACAGGCAAAATCACTGCAGTCTGTATCTCTCTTTGCCTGTTTGCTGTCATGTGCAAGGTTACCTTCTGGATTACACACTATTACAAGAAATAAACTGGCTCATCGACTTTAAAATCTTTTCCCATTTAGAAGCTATAACAGTGCAGAGAGAGGTTTTGGAGGCTTGCTCTCTCTAGGTCTGTGTAACACACCTCCAGCATCACTGGCAAACCTGCTGTTTGCATCGGTTCTGGGTCTGTCTTGAATGGGCACCACCGGTCACGTCCAGCTGAGGCTTGGAGCTGCATATGGACAAGTGTTCCCTGAAGATGAACTTAAGCCTGTCAGGCTCATTTAATTTGTAAACTAATGCGGATTGGGACCAGCTTTTATAAAAGGAAAGGCTGCTTTGGACCACAGATTGATTTGAACTTCTGGAGGAGCACAGCTGAAAGCTTGTGCTTGTCTGAGAGAACAGTTGAACAACAAAGTTCTCTTTCTATTTTACGAACAAAGTTTAAGCTCTTGCGTTCGATTTTTGCATTAACCTTACTTTAACCTTTTACATTAACCTTTTCAGTTCACTAAGGGTAATACCTCAGTGTACAAGACAGTGTAGTCTTGCAAGACAGCAATGCAGAGAAGTAACTTAATTCGACAAACTTGAGACATTTTCTTCAGATGGAACTGGAAAGTATCGCAGTGATGTTTGTTCATGGTCCAGGGCATCATAGTTCATTGGTAATAGACACAGTAGTGGATTTCCTGAAGGAAGCATTTTGTTAACCAGAGCAAAGCAAGGTGAGCAGTTAGAAGAGACAGAAACACTAAGAGAAGGCAGACGCTGGTTTGAGATTAGCAGATCATCAGAAGCTGCTTTTTGTTTATGAGACGCACCAAATCAGTGTGCCTTTTTGAACCTTTCAGATGCAAAGCATGAGCAAGTGTTGCCCAGTTGCTTATAGTTTCAGTAGACCGTATTGCAAGAACTCTAGCGACTTGCAAATTTCTGGGAGCTGCCAATGTTTTATATGGTTTAGTCAGATATGTGAAGCTAAATTAAGCCAGCCAGAGTGTTTATGCAGTGGAAAATTTAGGTTTGACTTTGCGTTTGTTATCTAAAAGTTTTAGTTGAACCCTGGGGTCACCTGAAGTCTGCTAAAGTTTCTCTCTGTGTGTATTTCTATGTAAAAATTGTGTGTGTGTGTATATAAATTTCTGTTTTAAATAGGACTGTCTTACAGGATCTAAAATCAAAACCATTAACAAAATTTGTTTTCTTGGTTTTGGGAACCCACTAGCTACATGAGTTATGTGTTTGCACCTCTAGTATTGTTACATGTGTATGGACACACAATTTGCTGCAACATAGTTTAGCTTATTAACTTAGAGGTGGTGATCAGTGCCCACACGGGTGCATTTGCCCACATAAGGCAGTACTGCTTTCTTTCATTAGGAGATACCTACCTTGAAATCCCTTGTTTTTACTGTATCAAAACATTGCTAATTCTTTAAGGAGCTTATTTGTTTGTCCTTAATATTAGTTAAATATTTTTGTGTAATAGAGAATACAGGACTGGTTAATAAAAACAAGCTGAAACAAGAAAAACAAGACATCTGTAAACTTCTTTTCCGGAGAAAATACCCTTTGACTTTCCCCCCAAAGGGATTACATTTTGGTCAGTTCTGATTTCATCTGGACAGTTTTAACTCCGGTGTAACAGTGACTTGCATTTCCCAGGAGTGAAGAATGTGACACTTTTCAGACTTGTGCGTTTGAGCGGACAAAGCCTCTACTGACCCCTTTAAGTATAAGACTGAATAAATAGGATCAGACAGCCTGTCATGAGGGCACTGTAAATAAGTTTTTTAAACTGCTGTTGGTAGCAAAAAAGGAGATTTGGGGCTATGTAGGGTCTAGGATTAGTTCCTTCTATGAAAATTCTGGATTAGGATTTAGGTTGTTACCTTAAACTAATTAAATAAAACCCAAAAGCCTCTTGAGCAGAACATACCCAAGCTATAGGATGGAATTAGCAAAGGGATATTTGCACATTCAGTGACCCGTGTCCCTTCTGTGTCCATATTTAGGGTGGATGACAGGCAGGGTTTTCAGGTTGTGTGATACATTCTAGGATCAGGTCATGTTTTTAGTGATCTGTAACTCCGACCAATTTTAACAGCTAGTTGTGAAATATTCCTTAGGAAGTCCTTATTTTAGGTTACATATTTTGGGAGAATTTGAGCTAAAATGGCCTGTCCAATTCCAAAATATAATCCTCCTTTTGTTCGTCTTCCTTTATTTTCTGTTCTTACAGAATAAATCTATCTGAGCTTTCCCCTGCAGCCTTGAGGGATACACAGCTTTTTAATGAGAACTAAGAGTCTCGTGTGATCATGTATGTCTGCTGGCCAAGACGTGAAAAAAACAAAGTACAACAAGATGTTCAATGGAATAATTACAGTTGATAGTGCTGTGTGAAACCTGGCACTGGCCTGTCAGGGGGGTTGGTTTAATAGAATAATTTTGGGGATGTAGGGGGTTCAGCTTTTTGAGGGCTCTCATTTTCCACATCCTGGTGACTTTTCCCTTCGTTTAGAGGTTCGGGGAACTTGGGATTTCTCAGTGAAGCTCAGTGACAATCAGTGCGCCTTAACTGGTGCATTGCTATGGCATGTAGAATTTCTGGGTTTAAGGAGATAATAGCGTTACTTTAAAAATACATTCAGGTGTACCTTGGAATTGGTGTCATTCAAATAACTTGGCATATATCGGGAATCTGGCCAGAATTTCAGGTTTATGGCAAGGGCCACCGCCAGGCAAAAGGTGTTATTTCACAGTAATTCTCTTAAACATCTGTAAGTCGCTGTCTTTTACCCAGTGTGTGCAATGGCAAAGTGGGCGGTTGTGCCTAGAGAGTAACTGCGCTGAGTCTGGTTTCCATGTGTGTTTATGAAAGCTGTGTTCAGAGCAGCCGTAAAAGACAATACTTGAACCCTGCATTTATTTTTCTAAGCTCTTCTTAGTATTTCTCATGTCATCAAGGATGGATTTTAGAGTTGTGCAAAAGTTTTCCTTGTTTTTCCCTGTCTTGACCATAGCTGCTGCTGTTGAGGCTCCCTTGTGCCTTGCTGTTAGTCTATAATAACATGTGCTAGATCTGTTGTGAAACAACCTTTACGGAGAAGCCCTTTTCCAGTTAGAAAACTGAAGACATCACCTCCTTAGTTATAACTGATTGCCAAGGCTCATTTTTTGGCAGTGCTCAAAAACATACAAAAACGTACTGAAGTGTATTGTTGAAAACCTGTAATAGAAAATGCTTAATCACAGTGATGCGGAAAGCTAATGCATACCCCTAGTGATCATCTATAAATATGTAGTGATGCTTGAATTATTAATGAACTATTTGCATTTTAGTTTGATGAAGCTTGATTTATCATTACACAATTTGCTCATTGTCTAAATATTCCAAAATTGCAGTTCTTACATTGTCACTTCCCTATTTATTGTTATTTATATTAATAGCTCTTACATATTTCTTTCCATTCCAAAAATCTCTAAGCACTTTGCAGACAAAGGTAGGTCTCGTTACCTGTGTTACTGACATGGCAAAGTTAAGAAAGAAAGAGGTGAGGGGATTTATTGATGGTGACCCAAGTCAGTAGCAGAAGTGGAAACACAGCCTGTGTTTCCTGTCTCCAGTGCAGTATCTATTCCTCACCTATGCATAGCTCCTGAAAAAAGTGTAGGACAATAGTAGCTCAGTACTAGAGGCGGCACAAAGACTTTGTGTATTGGAAAAAATCCGAGCATTCATATAAATCTAATCATGTGTTTTTCTTTTTTTCCTCCTTTTGGATATTTTGGTCATCTGACTGGCCATCGATATTTAGAAGAAATGCATATTCCTACTCCTATTACTTGTAAGTACTTGACTGGGGATGATGTTTCTTGACCGTGCTCACCCTGTGGTAATTTTGTGTTTTGTTGTATGCTTTTACCACTTTTTTTTTTAACCATTCCATTTATCCTTGTCTTTCCAGCAGCTTGTGTTTTATTTTCTCAGTGTCACACTGTTATGTTTTCCCTGTTTTATCATTGTACCTATAACTGTGCCTGCAAACACATAAATCTCCACAGATATGTCAGTTATGGTTTATAGTTCTTTAAATGCTAATGGACAAATACAGTGTCCCAACTGCACCTTTTTTAATTGTCCGTCACATTTAGCCAGACTGCAGGGAAATTCACACCTGAAAGTTACTGTTGGGAATTTCTCAGCCATGGATATAAGCTTTTTGAAAATGTAAGGTTTCTGATAAGTAGGACTTGATATTATCTGAGCAAACATCCCTGTTTCTGGAGTTGCCAAGTTCCGAGTGTCAGTTGAGACCGTTGGATGATGAAGTGGCTCACATATTCAGATCTAAATCACCTGTCCAGTCCTAATGACAATGTTGCATAATTAAGGCAGTTGTTAAGGTGCATGAAAATACTTCACACATCAGTACTTCCAGAGCCATCTGTTGTGTAAAGATTGAAGGGCTGGAAAGTAATCAGGGCCAAGCTGTTTCTGCCATGATAATAGTTTTCTGAGGATCAGGAGGAGGAGAGGACTGGATCAATGATCTGAGGAAAGAGTCCTGGAGAATTGACTTGGATGCCTTTGCTGCCAGCAGAGGATTGGGAGGGATGGAGAAGGCAACTGTGACTGCTGAGAGAAGCGGGTCTCCCCTCTCCATATCTCAGCAGCTGCGGTCGTATCCCTGATCTAAGCCTTTCCCCCAAAAGCAGCAACCTACCAGACTTTCCAGGGCTCTGATCTCGACGAAGTGGTCAGAAGGGCCACATCTGCTCTGCTAGCCCCTCCGGTTGCCACCCCTGTGCTAGCACCCTAGGCAGCCTCCTCCTTTGCCTATTCCTGCAGTTTGTCTTTGTCCTGATCTTGTGACTTTGTCTTGTGGACGCATCAGAAAGTGTTTAGCAGGTCAGCGAAATGAGTGCAGTAATGTTCTGCCATTTTAGTGGAAGTTGGCTTCTTTTCCATGTGAGCTGATTTACATCCAAAGAACAGGGTGAAGGGAGGATCCTTGTGTACCACCTATGGGAGTGATTTTACTTCTTGATGACCTATCGGAAAATAATTGAGAGAGGAAGCTTCCCTGCTTGCTAAGTGTGTGAGGAGTCTAAAGATACCGTAATGAGCCTTGACTTTGCCCGGTTGTGCAATTGTAAATGCAGAGTAACTCCATTTGCTGTAGACTTCATACTGGTTCACCAAGAATGAAATTTGACCTTAGGTAGGCAGATTTCAAGAGAAGTTTAACTAAGTGTTAAAGTAGGGCATGTTTTTAAATGCATAGGTCCTACTAGCTAGTTGCATTTCTTGCTACAACCTTTCTTCTTCTACACATTTCTGGTGAACATCAGAAAAATGCCCTCTGCACTGTTCTACTGTTCTGGTTTCCTTACAACCAGTCAGCCCCATTGCCTGAAAAATTCAGTCCTGTTTTCCATTATAATTTTATCTTCTTCCAGCAGGTCAGAATGTTCCCTGCTTTATTTTATTTTGAGATTTGTTTATTTAAAAAGATGCATCAACTTCTGAGCCCTATGTGACCCCCTTTTTACAACTGCACAACAACGTTGCTTTAAGCAGTCAGCTGAGGATTACTCTGCTACAGAGAAAGTAAGGGTATCATTAAGCGGTCTCTTTGCTGTCTTGTAATGGTTTCTGTGGATCAATATACTCAAACTCTTTTCTCAGGGAAGAGGAGAGTGACTCAGGAAAAGCAAAGAGACAAACCTCTGGAGGTCACCTGAGCCTGAGGTTGCAATGAGCTTCAGCAGTAGCAGAAGCAATTGCTTTAATAAGATTTAATAAGGCAGATGTACACCGTGCAGCATATCACAATAGAGGAAAGCCAGAGGTATCATCAAGCAGGCTTATGTGTTCACAGCAGCTGACTAAAGCACTCAGTGGAGATTTGAGCTCAGGATGCAGAAATCATATAACTCTATTTCCCTAGTACTGCACCCAACATTTTTTGCAGAGAGCTCATTTTTAGCTCTGTCCTTATGATGTCCCAGGTCCCCCATCAAGCATGAGCTCTGCTGGCTGGCGCATCCCTGTGGTAGAGGTAACAGGTAAATAGTCATCACACAATAAATACTTCCATCATCAGGCTGTGTGTGTCAGCATTTGCTTTCAGATTGACATTTGGCCTGTCCCCTGATCTGGCAAAATCAAGCTCTGGGTTTGTTGTTGTTTTGTTTTTTTTTTTTTTCCTGACCAATAGTGAGAATACCAGGGATGTTCCAGTAGTGAGGGAAGAAAGCAGGAGAATCTATGAAGGAGCATATGATGAAGTTTTACTGAGTTTCGTGTTTAAAGTTGCACATGAAATAGGATGTTTCATTATGATTGCAGATGGGAATCTTAAATTCCTAAGGACTGTGTAGTTGTTAGCCAAAGCTGATAGAAATTGCTACAGCCTCTTCTGAGCAGAGAGGTTTGATTTAAGTTTATTTGAAATTTTGTGAAAATAAGAGCAGCAGTATATATATGTATTTTTTTTAATAGAATTGGTTTCCGTGCTATGACCTTGTTTGAATATGTTAGTCCTCAGGCAAAATTCAATTGACCGAGTTAACAGTACTGAAAAGAAGGTTCTCAAATAGATCTGCTGACAGACCTTAAAATATGACCATATGGCCTACATTGCTTTATTTTTAGTTTCAGTTTCTGGACTTCAAAGTTGTGCTTCTTAGAGTAATTCTCGTCTGCTTTCAGATCATTCCTCTCAACCCTTTGTCATCTGCTATACTGACATTTCTTCTTGTTAGGGACCAGAATCTCCAACCCTAACTCTTCTAAACAGTTTTTAATGATAAGTCTGTTAAAGTCAAGGAGACTTATACCGTGGGTAACTGATTTTACAGAGACAGGCCATAAGCGTTGTGGTAATCTCTGGACTGGAGTTCTGCCTTCAGCCTGTCTGGTGTTCTCTTGCAATCCAGGACTCTCAAATCTGATTCTGTAAGATGGTTGAGTGCCTGCAGCTTCGGTGGAACCAGTCAAAAAATATTCATTTGTAAGAGCAGCTCTTTTAGCTGTTTTGTGCATACATAGTTATGGGTAAATAGTTACGGTATTTTTGTATAGCAACACTTCATTTATATAGCAATACTTTGTTAAGAACTTCCTACACGTACAGAAAGAGATATTATTGTGGCTGAAAGAGAAGGACGTAAAGATCTTTAACGTGCTTTAAGTAAGATACAAACTTAGGAGGCCTCTATTCCTAGCTTGTTAAGTCATCATGCGAGATTGACATCATTTTGTGTACTTCAATTTACCAGTCATTAAAAGTTATTTGCTTACAATTTGAGATCCTTGGACAGAACCTGGTTTTGTGATGGGAAGAGAGGGATGCAGAATTAGGAGGTCCTGTCCTGGTGCACTCATTGCATCACAGTCACCAGGGTGATGGGTGAACTTTTTTAGAGGAGTTACTCTGTATTTACAGCAATACAAATGTTGTCTAAGGTTTGTACAGAACTGCTAACTCTGGCACACTGCACGTTAAGGTACGATGTGCAGTGTAAGATAGCAACCCGTCCACATCTGAAAGTTTTTGTTTTCCTAGCCGAAACTGTAAAACCCAGACAGCAGTTCAACTGGTTTAAAGGAGGTTTTGCATTTAATGACAGACACCTCCTTTGCACGACAGGGCTTTCGGCTGCAGCAACCCGTATCAGGGCTTTATTACTTCTTCACCAGGAAAAGGAATGGAAATGTTTTCTGTGTGTGAGTTGGTTTCTTTTGTTTTGTTTTGTTTCTTTCTCCTGGGCTAGGTAATGTTTGCAGAATGAAGTTTAATCAAGACTGGTATCAGAGCAGAGAAGTGTTTCTGGAACTATAGATTCATGTATGTGTTACAAGCACTCAGTTTAATGTAATTTATAAGAAAAGGGCACTCAGCGGTCAATATGTTGTTTTCCTTTTCCCTTGAACTAGCCAGAGTACTGAGGACACGATTGCAATGTAGGAAGCCCCTTCAGGTCCCAGCATAATTTCATACCAATTTTAATTGTTGTGGAAACTCAGCCAAGAGTTTCTTTTCACGGGAGAGGTTCTGTCAAAGGTATTAAGCTGAATTTATACTTGCATTTTCTGAAATAACAGAGTTTGTGCTGAATTTATTTCCACCATCTGTGGGACATTTGAAAAGAAATAAAACATTATTTTATTTATAGGCATACTTCTGTTATAACCACATACATACATAAATATCTCCATATATTTGCATGAATGGTGGGATCTGCCTGCACAGGTCAGCATGCTAAATCAGAATTTTAAGAAGAAACTGATTTTCTCATTAGATGCTGGAAAAACAGAATCATGAATCAGTGATTATGCCAGTCTATTGAAAGCAAATAAAAAAAAAAATTAAAATCCAGAAAGTGAGTGAGAATTTATTTAGAACATGTCTGCGTGGTGATTGCAAGCCTAAACTTTGCAGAGGACAGTGTTTGCTGGCTGTCTATACCAGCATGTACTTATATGCACCTGTCTTGTCTGAAGCGTATATGGTTGTAAATAAATGTCCTCCACAAATAGTGACTAATTTGATCAAGTAAAGCTTCAAGAGCGCAGCCCTACATTTGTCAAGACCCTGTGTTTGTATACACGCAGTACAAAACGTTCAGAGCATCTTTTGACTGATATCCACAGTACCCCACTTTTTTGTGTCAAGTAACTTTTGCTTTGTAAGTAAAAGTGGTGCGGCTGGTCCACGCTCTTCACTTCACCTTGGCTCTGATGAATTCCCTTCTGCTCCTGCAATAACCTGCACTGAGGTGGGCTTCACCATGGCAAGTAACGCTGTCTCTGCGTTTGCCTGTAAGTGGAGGATTTGCCCTTGTAGTGGCTGTAAGAAGCAGTAAGCTGCCTCCGTGCTTAGCCCAGAGAATATTTCTCAGCTCTGCTGAGGTTACAGTCTGCGCAAAGGGTGCATGTGATGAACTGCAGTTTGAGGCAGGACCATGGGAGCACAGGGACGAGATACCCGACCTGTCAGGCTGCTGGAAGGCTGCACTGCTTTTAACTCTCATTCCTCTTGTTCTCTGTTTAAGGACCTGTGACCGAGATTTCACAGCCTACCTGCCCAGTTGGCTTGAGAGAAGGGCAGTCTCTACTGCACATAGTTTTACCAAAGTTTAAAATGATCTGCCCTTCCCGTAGCTTAGCCCCATTACTTTTTTCCCCAGCCCCTGTAGACAGGGAGAACAGCTTCCCTGTGGTATCTTTTTACATGTGTGAAAACCTATCAACCCTATTTGATTTTCTTTTCTCTAGATTAAAGATCCATATTTCCTTTGGCCTTTGCTTGTAGGTCATGTTTTCTAGATTTACCTTTCTTGTTCTGCCTTTGTATGTGTCCCTGTGGCACACATCTTATTTGAAGTGCAGTATTGCAGCAGAGGCCTTACTGATCCTCGGTCAGAGCAAAAGGATTACCTGCGGCTTGCAGACCATAGTACCATGTATAATCCCCCACGTATTTTTACACCAGCGTGAAACTGTTCATTCAAATTGAGTTTGTGATCTGCTGCAGGTTTAGGGAACGGAGATCCTTTTCAATAGGACTGCGATTTAACCAGTGCTCCCTGCTGGGTATTTGCATGGCTGATTGCTGCCTGGCTTAAATTTGTGCAGATTTCGTTGTAAATAATATGTGTACTCCTAGCAGGCTGCTGCGCACAAATGTCTAAAAGGAATTGTATTTTGTAGCTTCCTTAAATTGCTTATTGAAAATGAGGGCGATATGCAATTCTTGTCTGTAGGAGGAAATTTCATGTTTAACTTACGTGATCTATACCTAATGTCTAAATTACCTGTGCATGCAAGTCTACATTATAGTGTATATAACCCATCCTTGTGAAACATCTAAAATTAAATCTGTCAACGTACACGTACAAGAGCTCTTTAGGAGTGGCAGTTACAGATTTAACATTCATGAATGTAAAATTGATATAAAAAGTTAGAGATGAGTTTGAAGCTGCATTTAAAATATAATCCCTGAAGTTCATCCAGACCTCTGCAAAACAGGAATCTGATCCTGCAGATACTTTTAACTGAAAATGTTGCCTGAGCTTTCTGATTAATGCCTGTGGCAGTAAATGCTTTGTGCTTGATACTAAGTTTGCATTCCTTGACTGTTAAACTGGAACTCCTGCAATTTTAATACAGTGCTTCAACATTGTATATCTATTCTTTGATAAGAGTAGAAGTTTCAAAAATAAATGAATCAAATCTCAGTTTGGTTTTTTTTTTTTTCCCCCAAAATTCACACTTCACATTTAGGTTCACTGCCCATAGTTCTTATCTTTGCTTTAGTTGGGTTAGCTTCAACTGCCTGATTATACAGATAGTTTCATTTTTTTTTATTATTCTGCTTTAAGCATCTTTCTGTCTCATCCTTCCTCTGTGTGTGTATGGTGCCTGTAAACATCATCTCTTCATTTACAACCCCTCTTGAACTGAAAAGGACCACCCAATAACCCCCATTCATGGACTCCTGTTTTCTTCTTGGCACATTTCCCTTATGCTTAAACGTAAAACGGCCATTAATACCACCTTATTCACATTTTGACATTTCAGCTTCTTCACTCTGTGTTGATTGTATCAGACTCTTCTTCCAAATATCTGCCTGGTCCTTTCTTTCTTTCCCTTTTCAACTGCATAATGCATGAGATGGAAAGTGTCTTCTCAGTGCCTGGTGACAGACGGTGCTGGGGACGCGCTGGTGACAGCCTGCAACCGGCCTGTGATTGACACTAATGCACTGATAGCAGCTTCGTCGGGGTGTTGCAGTCGTCGTGCTTAGGGGAGGCTGGTCAGTAAGGGGAGCAGGAGCCGTCTCACTGATGTGGCGTGTCAGTGATTCACAGACATCTCTTGAAATGCCCTATTTTTGGAAAGAGCATTTCCAGATAAATGCTTTTCCAATTCCAAAGGCATTTTGACATGCTGGGAAATAAACCTCTACCTAGCTATGGGTTTAAGTCACATCCCTAATGTTCTAGAAAGTGCTACTCATTTGATTTAGTAATCCTTTCTATGAATTATAATGATGGTAAGGGCCAAATAGGCTTAGTCCTGTGCTGCCACTCTATCCAGACACATAACGGAGGCAGAAAAGGCACATTTAAAAACTGAGAACCCCTTGATGTGTCTGGCAAGCTTAGCTCTGAAATCCTCAAAAGAGATCTGTCTTCCTTTTCCCTCTAAATTTAGATGAAGAATTTTTACATTCATGGACTAGAGAGGGAGAAAGGTGGAAACTGATAACACACTGTTGAAAGAAAATTGTAGCATTTTCAGATGCAGAAGAATTTTCCGTGTGGCTTCTCTCTGAACGTGTGTCAGCGTTAGCTGGTCCACCCGCGAGCAGTCTGCGCAGAGGCGGCCGGTTTGTGTGTGCGAGTTAGATTGAGAACTTTAAACTCATGTCACCTTTTCTTTTTAGGCATTCAAGCCAATGTTTTAGGGGCCTCTCTGTCTTCTACAGGACCAGGTAGAACTGCTTTGCATAGGGCTTTTGTAAGCAGGCCTTTGGGGAGTAATGGGCTTGGGTTTGGGGTTATTTTTTCCTGCCTAGCACATGCAGAAATGTTATTGCTCATTCACTGAAAGAGAAAATGAGTTTGCCTGTTCCAGCTCTTTGTAGCTTGTTGGCATTTCTGAAAAGATACCAGGCAATGGGACTTACAGATAATTATTGCCACAAATAATTTAATCTGGATTTAATAAGGAAGTCACCCTTTTTGACTCACCATTTTTAAACATCAGTAGTGGTCCTCTGTAATGGCTCACCCCAGCAGTCCAGAGTGCTTGTTATTAAGGACTTCTGCATTTTGGATTAGTATTTCCCACTGAGAAATTTTAATTCCTGTTGCCAAAGAATTCACCTAGGTGTGTATGATTAGCAAATCTAAAGGATTAGAATAACCACATAGCAGGGTGAATACACTTCAAGACTATTGTTGTTACCTCAGGTACCACAGCACAGAAAAAGGGAGCTCCCATGTCTGCAGCTCATAGTTAATAAATCTGACTGTTGTAACATTGCTGAACACTGGAAGCAAAGCTTTTAACATCATTAAACGTCAGCTTTTTGCTTCATTACTCAAGGACGGTTCCCCTGTTTGCGTCTTCATCTGCAGAAGTGGATACACCATGGAGATTTTGTGAGATCTAAATATGCGGTCTGTAATTAGGTACCCAATTGGAATAGCTATGGATTTGAATTGAAACCACTTACTGCAAAAGGCTGAACCTCAGCTGGTTGAGCAGATGAAACAGATGTATTTGGTCAAAAGTCTGCAGCAAACATTGGACATTTCTCTATAAATCTGTGCGCTCATAGTCTGGATTATCAGCTTGCTTTAAAATAGCCATTTCCCACAGACATAGGCAAAGGTTTTAGTTCTCTTCCACTCATTTGCAAAGAAGGGTCAAACTGGCCTGGCTGCCCATCTCGGGAAGGGCTGTGTGCTTGAACTTGCTTGTAAATGCCGCTCTGACATGTTCTGTGAATAAAGAAAGCCTGTTAGAATATGTTGCAAGGAATATCTTTTTAAGAATCTAATGAAGTTTAAAAGATGGGTAGCACTTCCCATAAGCATGTCATTTTAGTGAAGAAAAACCTCTTTGCAAAATGATTTAGTTGTTAGGTTTTTTTTTTTCTTTGAGTCGGAGGAAAAGAGAAAACTAAAGCTCCTTCTTACAGTAATCTGTTTTTCTCCCTTTTATTTTATTTTCTTATCTACAGAAGTCATGTAAGCAAAATTCTTTGCCGGTGCTAGGGATTTGTGTGATATTTTTTCAAGGTGCAGATTGTAGAATGTCACACATTCATTTTTAAACAGTTTTGCTTTCTGATACAAATGAAGCACAGGGCAGTCAAATGTCAATGGAAGCTTAGTAGCCCACTTTTCTTGCTTCTCTCCGTTTTCTTATTATTAGCTGTGTTTGCAAAAGAGGAGCCTCTTATGTCCTCGGCTTTGTTAGTGTTTTCAGAGCAGGCAGTGTTTCTACTTTTGCCAAAGTTTTTGATGTCGCCTCAAAATAAGACAAGACCCATTTTCCCACAACAGAGGCATATTTGGACATTTCTAAAATAACTTCAACCTTTAATTTGCCCCACCCTTCACTGACCGTTGATCCTCAGTGCGGTTTGGGTGTGTGTCAAAATTTAGTAGAGGCAGCTGTCCTCATTGCTCTGCTTGGGGACTGGGCAAACCTCCTGCTCCAGCTCTCAGGTTGCACAGAGTCAGGTCGCACTCTCCACTGGACGATTCGGAGAAAATCCCCGGTACAGATGTCCCTATGGGATGGATACAGACATCCCCCATTGACGGTTCTGATGGCTGCCCTTGTCCCGTGCCCTCTGCTCTGCCTGGAGCGGCTGACACCCACTCCAGGGGCTCTACCCATGCCACCCTCTTCAAGGAGGATGTAGCGCTCCTACTGCTGGGGTGATGCAGGTTTGTGTAAGATAAGGTACTGAGAGGGACAGCTAAGCTCAAAGGCTGGTATCGCTATATTTATTGTGCTCTACCACAGTTATATTAAAAAGTTGTGGGGTTTCCTCTCGTGCGGTTTGTCACATGCCCTGCATGTCTGACCAAGTGGGATAATGGTGATTTTCAAAATATTTTGTCATTGCTTTGTTTTTAATGAGGGAAAACTGACCTTGATTTCTCCCCTCTTCAAAATACTAAAGGAAGCTAGCCAAGAAGCAGAAGGAGACTCAGACCAGCACGCAGAGGGAGATGGGTCCCGTGGCTACTTCTGACAAGACCTCTACCAAACTCAGTGCTGTTCACAATGAAGAAGCTTTTTCTTCCAGCTGCCAAGATGTTAATGGATTCAGTAAGTTTAACTTGCTTGCAATGGATATGTCCCCCTTGGAGAGCTCTAGGTTCTTAAAAGGCCCTATTCCTATGGATGCGTTATTGAGGAGCTTGGAATGACAGTCATAGAGATCATTGCAAAAGCTCGATAGAAATCAGTTGTCTGAAGTGCCTCTGACACTGCCCCAATTTTAACTGTCAGATAGGTAGGGAGCATTCCTTCTGACTCTAAATCTACTGAGAATAATTTATAAAGTCTGCTCTAATAGCTACATTAGACAGTCAAAAAGACACGTGTGTGTTTGTTCTTCAGAAATATTTTTTCCTTTGTGAGTAGAAGAGTCAAATCTAATCACTTAGCTGACTTTGTAGGATGAAATAACATTTTCGGTATGAAATTGTTACGGAAGAAAGCATGGTCTCCTGGTTAGAGAACTGGAATGGAAAGCATTTCTTCATCTGTGTCCTCAGTTTATTCTTCACACGGGTTCAGTAAAACTAGTCTTAGTTAATACTTGTAAACCACTCAAACCTCTAGCTGGAGGAGTTTTGTGGGTAAAACAGCACAAAGTCATACTTTAGCTTTGCTAGATTCAGATTCAATGCATGGTAGATTTGTAAACTTTTTCATATTAAATAAATTTTAACTTAGACACTATAGGAATGTCACTCCTTCTTCTGACTCTTAGCCTGCTAGTTTGAACAGGGAGCAGCTCTGAAACAGAATTTTTTACTAAAACTCTTTTGTGTTTCTTAAACATCTTTAGTGAAGTGGGTTTTTTTCCCTAATTACTAACCTGGAAGTGCTTTATGATACACAGTGTGTTTTATCATTGAAACCTTTCTTTGTAATCTCAGATTGAGTGGGACAGGCTGAGTGAATTCCTCTTTGCCGTCTATCTGTAGGTCACGTCAAATTCCATCTGCATGTCTTGCTACTGCCACTCTGTGTAACATACCTGTGAGGTGGATAAATAGGTGTTTGGGATCATCAAAGCTAGCAGTGAACACTTCTCTCTGAGACTAAATTGACTTGAGTCAAGATCTCATTTTCTCAGATGCTGAGTAGCTATATCTCCTAAAGAGACAGCAGGAGTTGTCAGTGGTTCATATCTTTGAAAGACAGGATAGCAGAGGACAGCATTGTGACAGACATCCTAGAAACAGCAAAGGTAGCTTGTTCAACATGTATGGGAAAATGAAGTGTTTAACGCTTTCTTCAGATTCTGGATTTTTAAAAGTTTGGGGTTTTTTTCCCAACCAGAAAAGAGACGAGCTTGAAATGTGACCTCATTATTTTTTCCCTTGGTATTTTGAGAGACTAATTAAAACAGCTGAGTCATTTACTTGAAATGGCAACTATAGAAAATATGTTGTATCTAATTTTGTAAAAAAACATCCTTCCAGGTTTTATTTTTTTTTAAAATCAGTTAGTCCTTTGCTTGTCTGACATCACTGCAGATTTTATCACTACCTCCTTCTCTAACACAACCTGATTGAAGTCATGGGCCGATTCTTTTCTTTTTTTCCTCTTTATATCCATGAGAAACAATTACCAGTAAGCTTTCATGATTTCTCCAAATTTTTTACTGCCAAGTCCAGGATGCTGAGGTGTTGGAGGTAGGTTCTCTTCTGTGCAGTAGCGTGCACATGCTGATAGAGGAATTTTATGGGTAAAAGACTTTTTAAAAAATGGTCTTAATAGAGTTTGATACTTGAGGGTTTCTATACGGGCCTCCTCTAACTTTTGAATAACATAATAGGATTACTTCTTAACCTTCCTACTAACTAATAGAGTTTTACAGGGGGTTACCCATCCTAGCTTTTGAAATTAGCTGTCTCTCTTAAGCAGCAGTCAAATTTCTTCTTAAATTATCCTTCTGCCTCCCAACAGTAAGTGGCATTTGCAGATATCTCACAACAGGGAGTCATCCTCTCCATTGTGACCCTCAGTTACGGGAGCCTGAGTTGACTGTAGCAGTGATGTGGAAATACCCCTCTCTTTTTTGAAGAAAGCCCACCAAGACAAGCTCAGTGTTTTCAACCTCAAGATCACCTTGCAAGGTCACAAAAGCAATAAAACAGAACAAGACAACTTGTTAAGTAGGTTACTTCACAATTATTGAATGACTTGCAAACAAGTTTATCTCCAGATGACAGTGTCCTTACAGGGCATGTGTCCTTCCCTCCAGTTTTTTCTTCCTGTCCCAGTAATTTTAATGACTTTTCAGACAGAACAGATTTGATGAGTTAGGTCTTCCCTTCTTTCTTTCATAGAAGCTTTTTTCTTTTTCTTCCTTTTTCCCCATCCTTTTTCTCTTCTGTCCCCTCTTCTTGCCCCTCTTTTTCTTCTTGTTCTTTCATAGAAACTTTTTTCTCTGGTAGTCTCTCCAGCTTGGCCACGGGTCTGCTCCTGCTGCAGGAGGACTTGTGCTGTTCTTGGCTGACCGCTCTCTGCCCTCCCGCTGTAGCCTTGCCATTTGCTGCCTCTCTCGCTGCCTTACAGCACTGTCACCCCGCAGGGAGCTGCCACCTGTAGTACAGCAGCTCTAAAGGGTGCTACCTGATGCTGTACATCATGAAGGACATCAAAAATGAGCAGCTGTCTTTCTGCTTATCAGCCCCTCCTTTTCTAAGGACACATAGACCTGACCACTTTTACAGGCAACTCTGAAAAGAGTATGTGGTGTAGTAATGGTGATTCTTTTGCCACTAAGAGTTACCATCCTCCTGTCTCTGCTGTTGGTAAAAATGCAGACTTCCACACTTACTCTGTCTCAAATGCTTGTATTTTCAATATAAACCCATGGAAATGGTGTCATCCACAAAGTCAGGCCGTTTCGTTGCAGTGGAGTCCTTTGTCGAGGCCAGTGCGATGCTCAGGAGCAGACAGTCCTCTTGGACATTTGTAGTTTTGAATCTTATCATTTGGCAGAGGTGTTCATTATCAAATGTAATTACATTCTGGAAGATCTGTAGCCTCTGTGCTGCAACAAGGAGACCTCAGGTCTTGCTGAAAAGTGGAAGATAATGGGCATTTATCTTTCCTAGCCCAAAGCAAAGCCCTTCATGCCTCTTTCCATTCTACACCGTTAGTCTTTATTCAGGGAGAATTCTTACTTGTACCTACAGGAGTTTAAACTGAAGAGTTTTTATGGACTCAGCCTCTGTCTCTGACACCATGTGAAATCAGGATAGATGTTTGCTAAGAAAGATAGATCAGTCCATGGCTATTCCAGCTTGTCTGGTTTTAGCCAGGGCTTATGTGGAGGTGAAGCAGGCTCATCATAGTTCATTTTCTCAAATATCTTCCTTTTTAAAAAATAAAAATATATCCTAAATCCATTAAAGGTAGATGGTGGTGCTTGCAGTGTTTGAGCCTTCTTCTCAGTTTTCAGGAATGTTTGGAAAGCAGCGGCGTTTTCCTCCAAGGGACACAACAGTCATGTGTAGACGTTGACTTGATGCAGGGTTATTATGAAATGGGATGACAAATTGGGAACAAGGTGGGCCTAAAATTATCCACCAGTACCTGTACACTGACCAGAAGGGTGCGCAAGGAGTTGTTACCGCACACAGATTGTGCCCAATTTGGCAGCCCATCCGTGTGATGGGAGAAGCAGTACTACGTCATCTCAGCAATGATGCACTACTGGTATGTCCTGCACAAAGAAACTGCTCTTCTGGGTTTGCAGTGCTAAAATGCCATGAATCGGGCTTGTCCGGGAGAATGCCATGTCACCAGCATAGCCATCTTAACATCATTGGGGGGTTTCTGTCAGGAACTGTTTGATTCTGAGGATTTAATATCTTAAAATGCAGCCAGTTTTGCTGGAGACTGATTTATTAGGCTGTGCTTAACTTTTGTGACAACTGTTTGGATGGAGACTGCTTTCCAGGCAAGCGTCGGGAGTGACGCTGATAACAGATGAGGTAGGTAGCTTTATTGTTACAGGCAGAAGCACAGGTTGAAAACAGCATTTTGGAAGCTGTAGAGAACTGAGTTTTGCATTAGTGGGCACTACTGTACAGATAGCGAGTTAGTGTGCTTTTGCTAGTGAGAAGAAGGAGATAAGAGGAAGATGTAGGTAAGTGGTGCTCAGGGTGTTAAGGATCACTCTTAACCAAGAAACATCTAAATTCACCCCTTTCATATCCTGCATGTTTTTGTGATGAATGAAATGCAAAGGTCTTTAGATTTGCTGTAAGTCACAACAGACAATTACATCAAGATCTAGTTCTTACCGCTAACCCCATAGATAATTTTCACTCTTAGTTAGGTTACGCGCTAAATGCAGTCCAAGGACTTGTAGGATCATGACCCTGAGGTGTTGTCTTTAGTGAAAAAATCTGAAATGAATTTAAAAATAAAAAATAAAGCCAAATTTCATCACAGGCATAAAAGGAAAAAATACCAAAATCCCTTTTGCTGATTTTCATGCTGGTTTGGGATTTTTGTGGAGTTTGCTCGTTCAGAAAATCTTATAAAAAGTAAGGAGAATCATTTTCAGAATAGGAGGGAGCCTCCACCATTCTACATGACTAGAGGGATCTGTCTGGCCTCACATGCCACTCCAGAGAGTACAAAAAGAATTTTTAATGAAGTCTTAATTTCTACCCTCATGTGAAATCCTCTCTGGAAGTGTTTCCTGTGATTGCGCACACTAGTGCTTGTAAGAACCTCTGGTTAGGAAGCAGCACTGTGTACACATCTCTCATTATACCAGCCATTGCCTGCCTGATTTTGGGAATGAGCTCTCCAAAGTTTTGGGAAACTTGTTTTCTAATGTGTTGGTTTTTTTTTTTTTTTCTCTTCTAAATGTAGAAATAACCTCCGTGTCTCACAGATACGGTTCATTTCATAAACCTCAGTTGGTAACATTTTTAATCAAACTCCCTGAAGTGAGGTGTATATCTTCAGCTGCCCAAGTAATTTATCGTTAACAATTCCTGGAAAAGCAGTATGACCTAATAAGTTCTTTTATACTACCAAATTTCAGAAAATCTGAGTCCTGCTCCAGGCCCTGACTGTTGACTTGCTCTATGACCCTGGGCAAACAAGTTACTCTTTTTAGACCTTATTTTATGTGTCTGCAAAAGTGGCCATGTTCTGAGTACAGCAAGAGGAGGGTCGGATTTAGGCTGACAAACACAGGGGAGAAAGTATAAGAGGCCCCAAAGGAGAGATGCTTTATGGCTTGAAGGCAGCTGGGAGAGAACTCCAGCAGACTAAGCCATGAGAAATTTGATTATTTTAATGTGTTTTCAAGTGTTAGAAGTCTGAAAATATGGCAGGAGAATGCAGAATGAGAGCAAGTTCGTTTACTAGATGATTCTAAACTGCTTAGGAGGTAATTCTGCTGACTTTATGAAACTCCCTAGCCTGGTGACTTTTTTGGTTCACCCATAGAATACCTTGAAATTTTTAAGTGGTGTTTACTCTAGAGATACAAAAATTGCTTCTGAAATTACTTTGATGTATACTGAGTTTTATCTACTTCTATTGGATTATGGAATAGTTTTTCCTATGTTATCTATTATCATCTTTCTGATGTACTGAGATTTGTATTAGCTTGTTTCCCAACATTTTGAGGAGGAGATAAATAAATGCCTGTAACGCTAAGAGTGAATACAGAATGATAACAAAAGAATATGCCTTCAGAAATGATGGATTACCATAAGAATGTACATGTATGCTATTGTAGATATAAACCAGCCTCATAAATTTACTATCAAGAGAAGAATCTACTGTGAAGATGTTGAGCCCTGCCTCCTCTCCATAAATATTTGATTAATATGGAAATAATTTGTGAATTCTTGTCCAGAGAAAGCTAATGCTGTAATGGGAGAAAGCAGAGATGCTAGTCCTGCTGTCCTGCTGAAAGAACCCAGCTCACAGGGGAAAGGATTATAGGATTTGCTATGAACAGTCCTGGGTTGAAGAACAAGTCCCTTGTTATCTTGTACTGTTTTAATGAAAAAATTGCTACCCTAGCTGTGTATTTTTGTGGTACTAGTGTACATTGTGTTTGAGTAGGCTTATTTTACTGTTAATATTGCATTTGATTCTCTGTAGTTTGTACTTTTAGGGTCATTTTTAAGGATCTTTCTCCTAGAGACAAAAACATAAGTTTGTTCCTTTGGTTAAAAAAAGAATATCTAGAGGCTAGTCCTGTACGTGTATCCTGTGTAGGAACACATTGATTTACAGTAACTGTAATACTATACTTGGGGTCTAGAGTGCTTGTATTAAAGAAAATCCATCATGATGACAATGTAATAAATGTAATATGCATGTCAAGATGAAAAAATATAATTCATTTTGATAAGCCTTATATATCCCATATTACTGTGTTCTTTGAGGAACATTCTCCCTGTTCTCTTTCTCTCTCTTAATATATGTCTAAAGTCTTTTCCTTATGTCTTTCCTACCTAGCATCACCCTCTCCTTGTTCATTTTCTGTCCAAAGCAAAACCCTTCAGAGCAAATCTTTGTTGAATTCCTACTACTCAGGTACTAGTGCCAGACTTTTCTTTCATTTCTAAATTTTCTTTGCTTTTGTACGTTTCCCAATATGACCTATAGACTGAATCTTCTGAGTATGACATACAGCTAACCTTGTTTTCATTTTTTGTAACTTTTTTTTTCCTATTGATCTTCTGTTGATTTCCATTGATCTGTGTCGTGCGGGTGAACGGAATTCCATCTCAAAGTATCATCAGACACTGTTCCATCGACCACGCTGTTAGGTAAGAAGACAGGTATGATCTACTGCACTTCATCGGAGAGCAAACACATTCATTGTATCTGAAAAATACCTTGGAGAGAGCACTGTTAAATGGCTGGGCTCCAAAATCATAATTAATCCTGTGGTCGTATGTTAATTGGAGAGCCTTTTGTTTTATTCATGCTTTATTATTGCTGTTAATTGATTTTATTTTTTTTTTTAAGGAAAGAACAGTTCAAAAATTAATGTTTAGGAGTTCTATCAAGTATTTGTTGTTTCTTTTTGTGAATGAGATTTGACATTTTGGGACAAATTTCCACGTGTCCCCTTGCTTTTGGCTTAGTTTTGACTCACGTAGGTGTCTGTGACTGTGCAGTTGGCATAGAATCATCGAATCGTAGAATGTTTGGGTTGGCAGGGACCTTTAAAGGCCATCTAGTCCAGCTCCCCTGCAATGAACAGGGACATCTTCAACTCAGTCAGGTTGCTCAGAGCCCCGTCCAACCTGACCTTGCAGTTTCCAGGGATGGGGCATCTACGACCTCTCTGGGCAACCTATGCCAGTGTAAAAAATTTCTTCCTTATATCTAGTGTGATTCTACCCTCTTTTAGTTTAAAACCATTACCCCTTGTCCTGTGAGTGAGGCTCCGCTCCCTGTGCCTCAAGGCTTGCGAACAGAAGTGAGGATTTGCATGTCCAAAAGTGGAAACCTACAGTTTTGGTCTCGGTTGCAAGTATAAAGGTTATTTGGAGAAATTAGAGGCTGGGTTTGGGCAAGCGGCCCCACGTCATTCTGTGTATGCTGAGAGTTAAATGCTAAATATTCAAGCAGTCTGGTATAGATTTGAGAGGAGAACAAAAAGGCAGGTTCTGAGAGGCAGAGGCTCTTCTGTGGCTGCTGGTAACTTTAGAGGGAGGTTTTAGTGTTCAGCATCTCTGAAAATTAGCTTTTCTTGTTCAGATGATAAATAAAGCATCCAATGTGCAGCTCTTAGCTTTTGGATTTTTAAAACCAGTATATTTTTATGGTAAGTTAACAGAGACAGCAAAATTAGCAGAAACTGTTAGCTGATGAAATAAGTTATCCAGAAACTTACTGGAGGTGTACCCTTGAAAGTGAGTAATAACAGCCTACAACTTCAGACTCTCCCTAGAGGATGCTGCCTGCGTGTGGAATTTGAAGGCGGCAATTCCTCCACTATGAATCAGAAAGATGATGTGTGGTTGATCAGAATCTAACCAGTGGTATTTATCAGACCTGTCATTTTGGATTATCTACAGTAAATGTTCACTTCCAGACACAGTAATCTACCATGACTCCTTGAAATGTTACTATGAGCATGTTGAATGCCCACAGTTAGACCAGGAAGAAATTACAACCGATCGCTTAACTGCCTTGGCTTACAGACTAAGGGCCGGGGTGCAAAGGCTTGGAGGGACTGCCACAATACACACATTTATCCTCCCATCTATCAAAATACTGACGGCAATGAATGAGCCCTCTTTTAACAAGGTGGGGAAAGAAGGGAGTCCTTTTTCCAGAAGGTTTGTTCTCGTTTCCCGGAGACTGAGTGTTGTCAATAAAAAAGTCTAAAGGTAGGTTTATCTTTTAGCTATGCTTTAGAAACAGGGCCCAGACTTGCATTTTACTGGAAGATGTCAAACTGCTCTCAATCTGATACTCAGCGTCTGGGAAAACTGGACCCCGATTTGAGGGAGCTGTTGTCCCCTGTCTGTCCCAATAGTGAGAATTACAGTGTGAACAGGACACTTTGTAATCTGAAGCTCAAGGAGCAATGGGCAGATTCAATCTATATTCATGGGAAAGCAAAATCCAAAAAAGCCCCCAAAACTTGCAAAATCCCAAATTTTAGAGAGGAAAAAGAGGAAATAGGAATTAAATTGGTCTTGTGCTTATAGATTCAAAACTCTTTCAAACTTAACTTCTACTAACCACTATTATTTAAGTAAGGATTAATATGCCTATTTTACACATGGAAAGTTAAGTACAGGGGACTTTTAAGACATGATTTA
>NW_009626141.1:90194-108968 GCF_000690535.1 Cariama cristata | reverse complement strand
ACAGCAGGTCTCTCCCCCCCCCCCCCCCCCCCCCCCCCAGTTCCATCTGAATTTAACAGCCCCAGGTGCTGTGAAACAGCCCTTGGCATTGAAGAAATTTCTATCTTGTGACTTGAAGACAAATTAAAACCTTGGCGTTCTGGCTTCTCGGAACAGATTCACCAGAAGTTGGATGTTGCTGTATGAGCAGAATCAGTTTAATTTTTGACGTTTATTAATACTTATTCCTGGGAAAGAAAAAGAGATCTTAAAAGGGGCATCAGTCATCCCACTACCAATATCCGTCTTTGGGCACTACCTGCAGTTCAGTGCTATTTGTTCCCATCTGTTATGCCTTCTGCTAATAAATGTTCTGTATCTGCAATAGTGGATGACTCCCTAGACTTGGATGTGACATGATTTGTTGGTAGTAAGATATAGGGGATTTTATTTTTGCTTCTACCCTATCCCATGCTTGATTAATACTTTTTTTATGTAAAGCATATTTTTAGCTCCGTAACTTTCTCTTCCAGTTGTAGACAACTCTGGATTTAGATGTTTTGCACAAACATCTTCATTAGAGAAGTGAATATTTAAGACTAAGAAATAAAGGAGGTAGATTTCCCTGGTTTTAAAATTTCAATAAGGCCCATGTGGTACCAGTACTGTAAGGCCTGAAGAGGAGGTAATACAACCTTAGAGGTTCTTTTTGGAGAAAATGTGCGTGGCCAGTAGCTCTCGAAGATGTTCAGCAGATGTCATCAGGGCAGTCTCTTCAGGGGAACCAGCATGTCCCTTCCCTTGCATCCATTAACATCTCCTGGCAGTATGTAAGGACATTTACCCTTGTTCTCATTTCAGCTGCTCAAGAAGATCCTAACAACAAGAGTCACTGCCCTCCAGAGAGGATGAGGTCTGTAGTGCCTTGTAGTTCCTTGCAGATGGGGGGAACAAGCAGAGAAAGCTCACTGTCATGAAGTCTCACGCAAAAACTGCCTTGTGCTTAGAAAGACATAGAAATTTGCCCTGAATCTCACTCTTCTATAGGTTGGATGGGCTTTTACCCGTGCCTAATCAATCTGCTGTGGGTATATCCACAACCTAATGTCTGAAGAACTAAAAAGATACTACGAAGCTGCTATTGCTGCTTTAGCGAGTGTCACTATTACTGGCTTTTTAAATTGTGAGACGAGTTATTTTTATGCAATGGAAGCTCAAAAAATCAATGGCTTGATCTGTTCAGTTGTATTTGTAGCCTCCCAGGCCATGTCAGTCTCTAAGGAGCTATGAGAGGCATTCACATCAGTTCGCTGTGCTAATGTTGGCCGGCAGCAGAATGAGCAATGGAGGCGCGTGCTCTTGTAGGCTGTTACTTGAGCTGAATTTCTTTTATGTTTCTTTCTGCCTGCAGCTGATGAGGTGGCTCCGACAACTCTCTCTTCCAGTCTTTAGTGGATTCGTAGAATCATAGAATGGTTTGGTTGGAAGGGACCTTAAAGACCATCCAGTTCCCCCCCCTCCGCCATGGGCAGGGACACCTTCCACCAGACCAGGTTGCTCAAAGCCCCATGCAACCTGGCCTTGAACACGGCGCATCCGCTGCTGCTCTGGGCACCCTCTGCCACTGCCTCACCACCCTCACCGGGAAGAATTTCTTCCTAATACTTAACCTAAATCTTCCCTCTTCCAGTTTAAAGCCACTTCTCCTTGTCCTAGCACTCCAAGCCCTTGTACTCACTACAGGATTCTAGTTTTGTGTGCTGTTTTGAAGCTGCCAGTGGTTTTTGAGCTGTAACTAGGGAGTTGCTCTGTAAGATGGGTAGATACGACAGCCTCTTTTCAACAAGGAGGCAAAGAGAGAGTTGACTTAGTGAGGTTGATGCATTTGAAGAACTGCACTGTTACACGTGTACCCAAGAGTCCTAAGTCTTAGCCCACCTCACCAAAGCATCTTCCTTACTTCAAGGGAATTTTTTTTCTATGCTAACTGATGAAAAAAATGTATGCAATGGTTTTTATAGAATTAGAATACACTTGTGTAAGGTGTTTACCAAGCAGTTCTTAAAAATCTCTTTAGAGAAAATTGGTTTCTCCAGCTTTTTTTTATTATGGATGTGTGGCTTCTTCATAGCCTTTCAAATGAAAGATGCATCCTCTGCTCTCTGTCAAAACCTGGTGTCAGAAGGCTTTTTGTTAAGGAATGTGCCTTTTTATAGCTCAGTTGATACCATGACGTTTTGACTTTGGTTTGCCATACCACTGTTTGTATAGTACATAGCATACTATAGCTGGATATTTATCGTATAATAAAGCCTCGATGCACACAAAACAGCAAATTAATTTTATGAGCTTGCACCATATCCCTAGTGTAAGGGGAAGGGATATTAGCCATGCTGTAGTCATCCTTGGAAGATGTCAAATAACTGACAACCCTTACTCTAGTGTAGAGAGACTGGATATGTGTGTAATTAAATCCATCACAAACACCACTCAAAATATAATTTATTTTGTGCAAAGGATGTCTTATCGTGTTACACACTTGCCAAGGCTAAGAGAATAAAAATATAAACAGAGATGATAGGCCTGTCATTTCAGACACAGAAGGAATTCATGGATATTAAAGCAAAAGTTTTGGAAGAAACTTCTCTGCATACACAAGGTGACACGTTGGTGCAACATTGCTTTTAGGTGTTTGAGGCGTAGTTTAGTTTTCTGATCAACATCAACATCGTGCTCTGTGTCCAGATATCTGTCTCTCAGACTAACAAAACTATGTTTACAAAACAAGATTACATCTATAAAAGGATCTAAAGTTTTAATCCCCAAAGGTGTTCTGGATGAGCAGATCCCCTCCCAGCAGCCTTACTGGAACATTGCACGGGTGTCTGAGCATACAGAGCCACTTCCAGGCTGGGAATCTAATTTCTCAGCTGCTCTTCATCTTATCTGTGACATCTATGGAGAAGTTTATCAGTTTTTCTGTGGAGGGAGACATATTTATTGTACTTGGCTGAATGGGAACAAAAGTATATAATACAAGGTGTTGTAGCAGAAGGCATGCAATAATATCTCACCCTCAGGGTTGCTCATCAAATGGGGAAAGGAAAGACGCTACCTAGCTGGCCTCTGCCTCAGCTTTTCTCTGCGTACTGGGCTCCATTATATTTCTCTTGGCAGAGCAGGACCTCAGAGTTTACTTCAGCAAGTTCATGATTATTTCTCCAGCAGAGAGGGTCACAAGAAGCACCGTTTCATAAGCAGGGAGAGTTTGTGAATAGTTAAAGTAGAGTTCACATTGTTAAGTTTGATTATCTGTAGTTACACCTGAAACAGATAAGCTGAGATGTCTGAAGAGTTTCCCAATGAGGCTAGTTATGTGAGAGGCAGTGAATCATTGATTTAACATCTTGTACAAAATTCCAGGGTATTCTGTGAACTCTTTGGCTGATAACGAAAGTGCCAGCTTCCAGAAATCAAAATATCTGCGTTGGCAACAGACATCTTGGTATGGGGAGTAAGAGTGTTGCACTAAAAAGAGTTAACAAACAAGCTGACAACACATTTTGCTATTGCAGCTGCTGGTATTAGAAATGATCCTTTTACAAATAGCGTGTTTCCAGCAACATCCCGAATACCTGTTTTATTTACAGCTGCACAGAAAGAACTTTGGAAAAGTGGAAATGGTTCTAGGAAGGAACTGGAGCCCTGAACAGCTTGCCCTAATGAGACTTGAGAAGCTCTCAATTGATTTACTTTATCAAAGAGAAACTGAAGAAGAGATTTGGTGCCTATATGGGTCAAGATTTCAGATGCTCAGAGGGCTCTCTAATCTAACAGAAGGTATAATAAGATTCAGTGCTAAGCAAAATCAAATTGCAATTAGGAAATGTTTAGACAGCAAGGGTAATTAATCATTGCCGCAGCTTTAGGAGTCAGAATGGAATCACCATCTCTTGAAATGTTTTAATTCAGATTATTTCTGTATTCTATCTTCGGTATGCAATGAAACATGGTGGTATGTGTTCCTATCAACAAAATGAGGACATATGACTAGAAATAAGATGTGCATATGAAATATTATCCAAAAAAACCTGATGCACGATTCTGTATGTTTAGTAGTTTCTGGGTATTAGAGTGACTTATTTCAAGCATCGTTCAAAAAAAACCCAACGTCTATTTTCTTGGTTTGTACTTCTCACTGAAAAACTCATAAAAAGCACACTTGCTTTAGAGGCACTGCCGAAACTTTGGTGGAAGTTTTGAACAATTTGTCCTACAAACTCATCCTCATTTGCAAGGGAATGGAGGCATGTTTGAGAAAAGGGGACGGAGAGAAGGGGCTATGGAAAATTGCTGTGACTTGCCTTTACTGCAACAATTAAAGCAGAAGTCTGACTTTGCTGAGGGGCTGGTATTTTTGTTGTCTTTTCCAGCACTAATGGTGCCAAAAGGAATGGGATGTGGTTTATGGCTGCAACCTGCAGGAAAAGCAAAGCCTATTTGCAAGCCCTCCAAAGACTCTTTTGCTTGATTGTCCTGATGAGAGATCAGTTTGCTGCTACCTTCCCTCCTACCTGCATTTTGAATTGTTCACAAAATTGCTGTAAACAGCACGTCTTGAGAGAAGGTGGTGTGCCTTGCGTGAGCGCCTCATTAACCATGCTTAGGTTCAGGCTCATGGAGTGATTAGATGGAGAAGGAACAGTATGTTTCTTGCGTCAGGCTTTATTAGCAGAACATATGAATGCTAGGCTCGCCTCATACATGGCAATTTGTCTCCATACAAGCCCCTCCATTCTTTCCTTGGTCCAGATAAAATACTTCTGGGAATAACTCATAGTTGTCCTGAGCTGGTGCAATTGTTGGGCTTAGGTTTTCTTTCAGGTTAACGCAGAGACCATTCAAGATACGTTTGTCACAGATGTCCAGAGGAGATGATCTTCTGCCTAGTTTCAGCTCTGTGTGTCATAGGATTGAGAGTAGGCTGACCCAGATTGTGTGACACTGTTTTTTTAAGTAGACACGCTTGGCAGGGCGAGAGGCATGCAAACGGTGTGATGCCACGGACCAGACTGCAAAAGCTGCTACTAGAATCAGTGGGGTTTGTACCATTTTTTCTCTATCTGACCAAAGAGACCAGAAGCACAGTCATCACTATAAACTTAAAGGCCAGAGTCAAATCCTTCTTCGCTGCTGAGCAGCTCCTTCTAGTTCCAGGTTCATTGCATGGGCGCCTACTTTGAGGGCAGTTGTTCTGGAAAGGAAGGGGCACCACTTTTCTGGCTTTCGCCTCTCCCTGTGGTACCTCTGGCTGAGAAGAGCCAAGTATACCAGAATTAAAGGATCTGATGAAGAGAGAAATTACTAATTGCCTGCAAAGGAGCTGACTGATCTGAGCTACATTTTACAAGTAGCCTGTGCTCTGCATGTGCCCTTACCATATTAGCGCTAGAACCGCACATTAGTTTTAAGACTCCCTCTTGAGTAGGGATATCGTAATGTTTTTTAATTGGGGCTGATAAAAATGTGGCATTACTTGCAGGTCCCTCAGAGAAGCCAATTGTGAAATTGGGTTTGTATTAAACCTAATGATGGAAAATTAAGCATAGTATGTCTGTTGGAAATGGTCCGCAATAAAAATCTTCTCCTCTCCATTACAGGAGGTTAATAGGGAATAGGGGAGGAAAGATGCGCTGGGAAAGCGCATCCAACTAGGGGAATTAATAAGCCTTGAAATTCCCTCTGTTCAGAGTTCTCACACTGTCATTAGTCGGAGCATTAGGGATGATTATACAAATGCTTTGGATGTTACTCTTCCTTAAACCCCAATTTATTCACATTTTGTATGTGAGGGTTGCTTCACTAGAGCCATAGCTCTGTAAATCTCATGAGCATCCTGGGAATGTGACTATGTTTATGAAAACCTGGGATTCAGAAATCCTTGAATTCAGTAGCCTAATCTTCAGAGCAGATCGTCACTTTGTGCCGATTTATTTCAGAAGCAGCAGGATGTGTTCGGCATCTCTGATAATTCAGCCACCAGACTAATTTATCTCACGCTGGAGATCAACTTGCCCTGCAGCAGTGTCCACTGCTGGCATTCCTTTCTCCTTCTCATAGTCCTGCAGCTTCAAAACAGAGCGTATGCCTGTCTTGATATCCTCCCCCTAGTATAACAGTAAATCGGCTAAGGCGTTATTTGTTGTGTTTTGTCATGTCATCGTTTTGCCGGCTGCGGGGAAGGCAGACTAATGCCCTCATCTGTCTGCTCCTCCCCGCTTTTGCAATGAGGGACGTGGCTGAGATCCTGACTGTTTCTAATCAAAACTCTGTGGCGATTTCTCAAGATAGCGATGTTTACAATAGCATTCCGACCATATTTCTGCCTCACAAAAATCACCCTGAAATTGCAATTTGATTAGTTTATTCTTTATCCCTTCAAAAACATGACTGTAGTATTGCTGACAAGGGATGGTGGTTAGGCTCTTTGTCAGTGAGCTTTCTGTAAGAAACAAGCCTTGTGTATGCAATTTTAAGGTTTTTTAATGAACCATCTCAGGGAAATATGTTTTCTGTTTGCTAATAGGTTAGTTTTGGGTAAGACCAGAAGGAATTGATGCAGGCGGTTAAGGCCTGTATGTGTGAAAGGACCCAAGCATCTCAGATGCCTGTAATCATTGAAAAAACCAATGATTTCTTTGGCCACTTATTTAAATTTGATCAGCTCTGGTGGATAAGAAATTGAATTTTTCATTTAATCTGAGTTTCTGTTGTTAAAAATAAATATTGTGACAGTCAATTGTTTGGTTATTTAAGTTCTTTTCTATTAGTTCGCCAGGAATATTTTGTTGTGTATATAGAGTTTTGCTGGGGATATAAGAGGTTACAATTCCATCTGTGTAGTGATAGAGGTATTTTTTAATCCACTTCTTTCAAAAAGAAACTTTTTCTGTTTAGGTATCTGAAATTTAAGTTTCTGCATGCAAGGTAACTATATTTTTATGCTGGTTTATTATTTCTGATACTATTACGTCTTTGTAAATGACACAGAAATTTTAGGCCTGAACTAGCAGAGCAGTTTAATTTGCCTCTAACGTCCTGTGTGACTTATTTGAAATGCTAATAATTTGTTTGCTATTAACTTGGGCCTCTTTCAGTTATCTCGTGCTGTACACCCAAATCCCTCTTCAATATCTTGCTCATCTGTATGTATCTTTTAGTCACGTTCTTTGCAGGTTTGTGAAGAAAGGTATGTAATTCGATGGGAGTTGTTAAGCAGAGCTCACCCTTACAAAATGTGCTGTATCCTCGTTAGCCCGATTGGCTATTTACTCTGTTCCTATCTCTTTGGGTTTGTCTCCTTGACACAAAAAAATACTCAAGTGTGATTTAGTCCTTCTAGGCAGCTGTAGACAAATGCCTGTTTCCTACTTATTTCTTGATTTCTTTTGCCTGCGCCAACCTATGGGGTGGTGGAGAAACAAATAAACAAACGGAGCAAGAATGAGAATGGAAATGCCAGATAGGTGAAAGCTTGTTTTGCCTCCCTGTCTTTAAAACAGACAGTAGCCATGGAGAGATGACCCAGCCAACCCTGACTATCCAGACCCACCCGTACCGGAGCTGTGAGCCGGTGGAAATGTCCTACCCCCGGGGACAGTTCCAGCCAGCCATCCGAGTGGCCGACCTGCTGCAGCACATCACCCAGATGAAGCGAGGACAGGGCTATGGATTTAAGGAGGAGTATGAGGTGAGAGGAACCTTCGCTCACATGAACGAGTAGAGAAGTTGCACTCGCGAAGAATGGATGCTCGGGAGGGGAGGATAACTGATTTTAAGAGCCTCTTTTCCTTAATTCATTTACCCTCTTAATCCTTTCCTTTCTCCATCTTATTTCTGTTTATGGGGGTAGGATTTTACAGTGCTAGCAATCTTTGGTGGCCCTCTAGTCCAAAGAAAAGGTGTTCACTACAGCAGTAAGATAATGACAAGGTGCTCATCTGTTAGCATGTGCCCTCTCTCCCATAAAGAGCAGACAGTAAATATTTAACCGGTGCTGAACTTGATGAAGGACTTAGAGTCCCTTACTTATTGATGTGCTTTCATTGACAGTAGTGCAAGCCAGGCTTTAAGCAAAGGAAGGGTTTTTGCTCGAGCTTTTTGTGAGCTCCAAATACTCTGTAACAATCATAGAATCATTATGGTTGGAAGAGACTTCAAAGATCATGAAGATCGTCAAGTCCAACTATATACCCGATGCCACCATGCCCTTAATTGACCAAATTAAATCACAGCTTAATGACCTGAATGCAGAATTTTAAAGGCAAAGGCAAGAACCTTGTGTAGCTTAAATGAAGGTGGAGTTTCCAGTATACTCAAACCTCTGGCTCAGAATGTGTTTGACTGATGCACTCTTCCAACTCCATGTGAGGAGAAAGGCAAAGACTAAGCTGCAAAAATGAGAGCAGCCTTCCTCCTACACACACCTCTTCCCCCCCGAGCTGGAATGACCGGATGTGTAATCCAAATGACAAGAAGAAACATGACGTTGGGGAGGAATTGGAAGAGGAATATACATTTAGAGCAGAGAGAACAGAAGAGGGAAATGGCATCAAACGTATGTGAGACTTTGCTCTAGCAAGTGATAATTATAATGAATGTAGTAAGCTTGTGGGAAGGCAATAAGCAATTGATATGTGTAGGGGCATTAAAACTACTTAAAAATAATATAACAGCTGTGAAAAATAAGTTACTTAACGAAAACAGCTCACTTTTCCACCCTGCAAATAAGAGTCCATGGGGTTTGTATCATTGCTGGGTTTTGCTGTAATTGAGAGGCAATCTTTTCTTGGTTGTCACCAGGGAGTATTTTTTTTTTTTAATCAGATGGTATCAAAGACTGTCATAACAAATGTTTCTGGTAACTATATGTTAACCAGGTCTAGTCACTTGTGCCCCACAATCAAGCACGGTAATTAAACTATCAATATAAAGAACTCTCTTTAATATTGAAAAAGGGTAATAATTCTCTTAGGAGATTTACTTAGCCCCCCCCCTTGGCCTCCATTTCCATGATTAGTACCCAAAACTACATTCAACTCAATTACAGATGCCCTAAGATCTAGTTCTTGATGTTCAAGAAGAAAACAGGTGCTGGCATATATGTAATTTTCTGGCACTGGCATTGGTAATTATCAAAATAGCACATTAGCATGAAAAATGTCAATGCAACTTTCAGCTCCACAAGTTCTGCCTTTCCCAGAAAGTGCTATCTACATACGTATATAATGACGATGACATTATATAGATTTGCATAATTCCTTTCTTTACAAGAAATAGCCTGGAGAATGCCACGAGCTCTCAAATCACATGCGCTGTTCTGCCCTTCAGTCAGAGATAATTGCCTGCAGTAACAGTCATTTTCTATGGTGGAATTTGGTTTTCAGAGCATGGGACGCAGGCAGCACTTCAGCTCCAAATAGCTCTCAGCCACCACCAGCAATACCGCAGACGCGGGGAGGGTGTCAAGGAGTGCTACAGCTCCTGGGAGGTAGGAGGTTTAAGTTGGCCGAGAGGGGTGTCTCAGCCTGGAATCGGGAAGAACACAAAGCTGCAAAACTGGCTTTGCAAAATGGTTGAGAAAATCTTCGAAAAGAATTTGAGGTCTCTTTTGAAATGTGTTTTCGTACATTAATATCAGTGTCACCTCCAAATATGTTTTTTTCTTCTAAGGAGCTGATTTTTCTACTTACTTTGCAAATTGATAGCATAAATTACAGCCTATTTAGTGACATGTTACCAAATAATTTTACTCTCATGAAAAATCGCTTTGAACGGAGTGTAGCAGTCACACATGGCAATCTCTTAACTCTATACATTCTCATCTCCACTGAGTAACCTGGAAATTGCATTCGATACTTGTTTAAAGTATACCTTCACCTACGGACCATCAGAGCACAAGCAGCATGTTTTACCCAGGGCATCTAGAAAAGTATTTCTGGTGCTTTCATCTTGCACGTAACTCCACACCGAGATGAAAAGCAGGACGCGATTGCGTTAAGCGGTGTCACTGCTGGTGTGAAACGGATGATAACTGCGTGTGTGTGTGTGAACGTGGGAATCTGTCAGCACTTGCCGTGTGGGTGTTATTTTAGATCTGCCGGCTGCACCTGAGGCCAAAGTGTGACTTGGGCCTTTTTGGCTACTGCTTCTGTTTTGCAATAAAATGTGTAGACCACAAGAGAAAAAATCTATCACTGGCACTGGATGTAGATAGCACTATTTGGGATTAGGCATAGCTGTAAACATTTAAAGGGGACACGTTTAAATGTCACCTGTTCCTTTTTCAGAACATATCAGCCCTGATTTGTTGTGAGCTGTGAGACGAGTCCCATAGACTTACTGCGAGCACCAATTACTGGCTATGGAGATAATAAGCTTAAGTATCCAAACTCATTTTCCATTGTGATTTAGGATGTCACTAAAGTACATCCTCCTGCTGCATTATGGAGACCGTTTAGTTATTTCGGATTTTGTGTCTCTGTCCTCAGACATCTTAGTATTGAGAGTCTTCAGCTTATTGAAGTCGCCTCTGGATTTTAACCCTTTCATTTCTAGCTGGTGGCTACACATCTTCTGTCTGGTCGAAAGAATAGATCCTGTGGTTCAGGCTATGATGTGACATCGCAAAGTGTTTGGCAGCAGGGTGTTACTGTAGATGCTGTCCTTGGACAGTGTTGGCTTAAGGCTTTGCTACAAACCAGAACGGGGAACTGAACTGGCTGAAATATTTCTTTCCAGGTTTTTGTTTTTGTTTTTGTTTTTGTTTTAACCCAAAGCAGCTTTTGACCCTGGGTCACAGCAGCATTATGGGAACAGTTTTACCACCACTGTTGAGAAGATGATGACTGCAGGGAGAGGGCCAGGACTCTGTGACACACTTCGAGATGAGCAGCAAGGCTTTTAATTGATGTTGTTGCCTTTGGCAGCGATACTGCAGCAGTGGGGTAGATCAGTGCAGATGAATGACTGAAGTTTCCGTATTTAAATTAAAAGACGAACGGCGAACTAACTGAATGCATCCATTGGAAATTTAAATTGGCTTGCAATAAGCCTCAATTTAGTGTGAACACTTTAGTTATGTTTGGGCCGTGTTGCTTAGAAAGCTTGACTGAGATGAAGCTGAGTTTTAGAGATCTGTCCTTGTCATTTCAGATAAAAATTAGATCAATTTAGCTTAAAAAGCATCATTGTAACATAAATTCTGCTTCTGGGCGGATATTTTAGTATAAATTTTACAAAACTTCTCTAAAAGAAGAAAAGTAAGAAAAGGTTAAAAATCAAGTCTGGATTTTTGAACAATGAAATTTTGCTGTTAACAAATCAAAGAAAGAAGGAGGAGCATTTCCTGTGACACGCAGGTCAAATCCCAGTGCCTGAATGGTCTATCCTGATGTACCATTGCCGATAACGCACAGAGAAAAAGAAATATTAACCCTTTTTGCTATTATGGAGATACTTACTGTACAAACAAAATCTGAAGGAACAAAACATTAGGTATGCTCTTCTTTTTCTGGATGCAGCCAAATTAGAAGTGATATTTTTGCCTTTGTATTTTTAATGCAGTTTCGATTCTTGGTGCTGCATTTTTAGTGATCTCACAGAAAAATTGTTTGTGCTGTACTACCCGCGTACATACAGTTACTCCAATTTGCTCATCTGGTGAGTCTAAAAGTAGGGATATAAGGTACACTTCAGCAAAGGCAGTTTGTGTTCCTCACCAACCAGAGCTGTGCTTCCTCTCTTCAGAGATGGATAGTTCTGTGAAAAGCAAAGATTTCTTTGGTATTGAATGAGATGAAAAATCCTGGGCTCTTAAATCCTTGGAGGCTGTATCAGGCAAATATAAAAACATCAATTTCAATGGAGAATTTCATGTTCAAATCACGTGAAAGGATACAGTTTGTTGAAAAGGGATTTATTGGACCTGAATGTATTTTCTTTGGCCAAGATAGCTTCTCCCACATGGAAGTCGTGAAAAAGGTTTTTCTTTGTTTTCTTTTTCTTTTCAGATGGCTATGATTAGATGTCTAATGACTGTTGCCATTCTCTGGTCAATCTGCTGTAATTTGATATTAGTGGAAAAATAAGGCACCTTTTTCCTCAGTCTTTGAAGATGAAAATGAACCTTCCTCACCTCTTTTTCTTCTACTCAGAGATTTTTTTTGTTGGTGTGTGTCGGTTTGTTGGGTTTTATTTTTTGCTCAGGAGATGAGCTGCTATTTGGAAACAGCTGTCTGTAAAGGAAATATATTTGTGATCAAAGCCCTCGCCAATTATAGAGTTATTACTCTTTCTCCTGGGCTTTTGAATAGGAACTCTGTGTCCCCGGCTTTTGTCAGCAATGCCCATGGCAGTGCTGCAGTGCCTGACATTTTCTGTCCTGGAACCCCTTTGGGGGAAATTCACAATGATCTGGTCTGCCAGGGGTTTGCTCATATTAAGTTTAATTGTAATGTCAGTGTTGTAGATCCTAATAATTGTGTCTCTCTGCTATTGCGTTCAGGCGCTGTAATGGACCTGGATAGCTTGTGGAGATGAGTATAAATTCATTTTCTAGCACAGCAGTGTCAAACTATCCGCTGCTAGCTGAGGCAGATATGATTCTACAATGATGGTGGTATAAAACCCGATCATTCCCTAGGGACCATAAATAATACAACTTACAATGTTGCTGTTGTTTTTAGTAATGTAGGATCATGTTAGGGAGTAGATCTTGGAGGAAGCAGATCTATAAGGCAATGGAGCGGGAGCTGTGCTTCTCCTCACCTGTTTTTTTGGCACAAGTCAAGGCTAGGCTGGCTGCAGCCGACAGCAGTGGTTTGCAGATCGTGGTTTTCCATCCGGTTGTGAAGCCGATGATACCCAGGGAGCTGGTGCCGTTGCTGTGCCGGCAGAAAACATTGCTGTGCCTGCTGCTTTGATCTGCCTGTGCTGACATCCCCAACTGTCCAGAGACGGGGAGAGAGAGGGATCATCCTGCTGACAGGCATCTGGACCAGCGTCCAAGGCAGGCGAGACCATCCTCCAGCCAAATCCCATGGCAATTGCTGTTTTCCTGACTCTGCCTTGAAAATCCTTCTTGGACGTGTCTCAAGGGGAAAGTGGCTCATTTGGGTGTGTTCAGAATAGTTGTAGGGTCAAGCTGCAGGGCAGGGTAGCACTGTGTGCTGCCAGTTTCCTTACCCCATCCTTCCTCAAGTAAAAGAGCAGATTTTAGGAAAATGACTATTTATTTTCATACTTCGTGAGAATGTTTTACCTCCTTTTGCCTCTCTTCCTTACACATGATCTAAAACCCTGAGCTTTTTTATTTTTCCCCAAAGAAAAGCAGCTAGTGGTTTGTATTGCATCATCCCATTGTTAATATAGAAATAGGCGAAAACACTGTATCTGTTTTCAACTTAAAGACTGAGCACTGTATTTCAGCTGTCTGGGTTTTCTGAGAGGTGTATGTACGTGAAATCTCCACAAACCCTGTTCTACAGGGGAAATGAGGTTAAACTGTGACTGTGCAGCCAGAAACAAATTCCCCGATCCTTTTAGATCTGAAGTAGCAGGAGGAAAATGATTCTTCACTGACAGAAGCCAAGAGATGCAAATGGTCTGCACCAAGCTCTGCTTTTTGCATCAGTGGATGTGCCCTTACCTCAAGAACAGCTGTTTGCTTGGTTAACTACTGAATTACGCAGCGCCTTTATTTTTTGCCCTGCTCAGTCATCTTAATCCACCTGAAGGCATTGGCCAGATTTTTATAAACACTCCACTATTGTTTATTTTGCAGGCACTACCCGAGGGGCAGACGGCATCCTGGGATACAGCCAAGGAAGACGAAAACCGCAATAAGAACAGATATGGAAACATAATCTCCTGTAGGTGTAAATTCACAGTAAACTGAGCTTTCTGTAAGATTTTATATGCGTCCTATGGAAAAGGGTGTGTTTGAGAATCTCACTAAAAGCTGATTTCCAGTGCTGAGCGTTCAGTAGTTCAATCTGTTTGTTACAGGCTATGTTTCTATGTTTTCTTTATTTTTTTTTCATTGTTTTACGTGAAGTCATTGTGTGACTTTACCGTTTTTTACACATTTTCTATCTGCCTTGCTTTCTGCTTAATGTTTGTTATTTAATGTCTAAACCCTATTGTCAGATTTTCGCAGTGTGTGATGATGCCCGCTTTCTGTCCATATATACTACATAAGCCAGAGGTTTCAGTGGCTTGAATGGGAGCACAAAAGGAGATGTAGGTGTATCAGATTTTTAGATATGGATCAGTGATCAGATTTTCTTCTTCCTTGTGGTCAGTAACCAGTGGAGCAGTCGCTGCTTGTTCCCAAAGAGCTGGTTTTGATGTGTGCGGAAAGCTTAGCTTCTGCCTCAGAATCACAATGAGGCAGCTGAAAATGCACTGAAGCTTCTTAGTTGTACTTCTTTCAATAACCAATTACTGTTGATGTTATGGGAATATTGATACATCGCAGAACTGCAGGGCAGTGAAGGACTCCATAAAAACATTTAGGTCAGCTTTATTCTCCAAGTCAGGACTAGATTCACCTCTGTCGTTTTTATCAGATATTTGTGAAGCCCCTTCCTAACGATCTCCGAAGTTAAGCTTTCCACAAGCTCTCTGGGCAGCTTACCCTGGTGTTTCATTATTCTTTATAATGACTGGGGAGAGGAGGTGAGAGAAATAACTCTTCATAAGGGCTGCTGAGCAGCATCAAACTGGAGAAGCCAGGTCTGAGACCATCAGAACAAGAAATAAGAATATAAATTAACATGCCATAGATTTTCATGACTGGATAAATCTATAGAACGCTGTAAGCACAAAATTAAGTCATGCTGAGTGATATATTTAGTACTGTATTTTTTCCTCAGGTTAAATACATATTTCCTGTAGAACAAACAGGCTTTGGCCACAAAGAAAGATCATCTCACGCATAACTACTCCTCTCTTAAGACTTGGAAGAAATGATTCATTTAACAGTTTGGGGGGAATGGCATAGAACAGCTCAGTTCAGGGACCCCATGGTAAAGAGGAAGAAATCTGGAAATGAAGATCAGAAGTTTCTGAGCCCTGATCTGATCCCACTTCTGTGTTGGTTGTGAGCAAGTCACCAGTTCTATCAGTCTTTCTTTCTCCATGTGCAAAATGGAAGTGATAGTACGGGAGTATTACAGTTAGCGTGAAAATTGTCTCCCTTAACTTCAGCTGCCTAAAAGCTCCACCTCGCTGTTTCTTGTGTTCCTAGTGGCAAAGAGAGAGATTAAGCTTACATTAAGTTAGTCTAAGACGGATGAATCCTCCAGCTATAACAACTACACACTGGATTGAAGATGGAGGTGCCCTACTATGATATAAGGAAGGAAATGTGAAAGACACTTTGTTTTTCTGTATGATTTTGGGGAAGCAGTTGATATAATGTAAAAGTGGAGGTGAAAAGAGACAGGACTGTGTACAATAGCCACCATCTAATTTATGTTGAAGGTGGTCACAAGGAAAATGTTGAACTCCAAGTGAAATGTGAGAAGGAATTAAGGAAGCAAAATCAAGGAAGATAAATGGGGTATTATCTAAAGGGAAGGTGTTCACAAAGATGAATTGTTGTCTAACAAAGAGTGATGTTAGCCTTTTAGCTATAAATATACATACGGTAGCAATACAGATAGGAGGTGATGCACTTCAATAAGGGAATGCAAAATGTAATCAAAGCTAAGGAAGAAGTATCTGCATGCTATAAAGCATAGAAAAGAAGCTCAATTTGGAGGGCTGTTGGGAAAGATTTCAGAATGAGGTTGAGAGGGTGGAAAGGCATAGATAAAGAAAGCAAGATAGTGAAAGAGAGGATGGATGCAGAAAAGTTGAAGGTAAATAGCAAAGTTGAGTGGATTTTCTTCACTTCAAATATATATCAGAACAAAGAGTCTGAGGAGGAGACCACAGCTCTTCTAAAAGACAGCAAGGAGAATTTAGTAATGTGCAATAAAGAGTGATGAAATGGAGTGAAATCCTTACTTCACTTTGAAGAGGCTAGGGAGGAGGGGAAAATGCCTAAGGAAGGAGCATATCATTGGTCAGACATTTTGTAAAACCATTGGGAAGTTATCAGTGGTGTCACTGGCTAAGCCTTGAGACAGACCCTAGTGATGGGCGACGCTGGGCAACTTCCCTGATTGAAGTATCCAGAGTAGAGGATTGATAGCAGAGCTGAGAATAGCGGGAGAGTAGTTCCCTCTGGGCAGATCATGAAGATGAATTGTGCTCAGTGGGTACAAACTGAGGTTTGGGAGGTGGAAAACAATTACACCCTTAGCTGCTTTGTTGTACTAGAAGTGTAATTGCTGGTGAAACCCAGAGTATGCACTTATTGCTCCTACCAGTTTATTTGGTAAAAGGCTGCAGATGGCAGTTAACATTATTTATTTAACCATGGTTGCCATTCCATCACTCCTGGAATGAGATATCCCATGCCTTTTGGGGAGTGAATTGAAAAGTCAGGTTTTGATCTAACTTTTGTAACTGCTTCAGAGCCTTTTGTTAAAATGTGGGTTTGTAAGCTCTTGCAATAAGTAGCATTGCTCAGTGAATCACAGCAGATTAGATCTTGTCTTTATGGCCTTCTGGGTAATAGTACACTTACAGGACTGTTTTACTCGGCTCACTGCTTTCCCAGGGCTGTATTAACATCCTGCCTCTCTATGAAAACCTAGATTTTACTGCCAACCCCAACATCTGCTGTTCTTACATTTGCAAACCAAAACTGCAGATGAGGCTAATCTGTTCATGGAGGGGAGATGCAAGAGAGCTCTAAGCTCTCCCATGCTTTAAACCCTGGTTTTTCAGGGTTCCCTTCAATCTGCGACACTGGTATGTTTTTTGGAGAAAAGGAAAAGCTGAGGAGTGGATTTGGGGTCTGTATGACCACAGAAATCCACTGTTGATGATGGAAAGATGCAATGTTATTGCACAGATTTGCCATGCTGGAGGAAGTTGCCTTACTCAAACTTTTTATTGTATCGGCAGAGTCCATGAGCTTTGCTCCAGCGTTTTGGGTATAAAAGCTGTAAACACAAAGGCAGTTGTGGAGATGCAAAGATTTTTCTTTAGCAGGCAAGGGTAGGTAGTGTATGCATTTATGTACTGAAGCAAAATTTTTTAAATTTGGTTTAGGACCTAGATATTGAGGCCTTCAAAGCACATCAGCAAGTGGTTGCGGGGGGGCGGGGGGGGGGGGGGTGATGAGCTTTTGTGCTTTGCACTGAGCCCATTACATAGGAGAGAAAACATCTGGAAGCTGAATGGGACCTTTGATTCTATTCTATTTCTCCCAGTCTTGTCCAGATTTAGAGCCATTACATTATGAAAGAGTGAAAACTCTCAGATGAGAGCTGAGGACATAAAGACACGTATTTTGCATCAGCTTACAGGAGAGCACTTTCTTTCTCTTTCTGTTCTTCCTTTACTGAGCATAATATTAGAGGAGGAGGTCAGGACTCACAGGCGTACTCGTACTGGTGCTACTTGAGACACATCCTCCCATCAGGAGCAGAGCATCTTCCCACTTAGGCACCATGGTTTTGAAGTCTTGTGATGGTCTGTTGAAAACTATTGAGTTGATGACAAAAGACAGTAGAGAAATTTGCTTCATTTTCTTCATGCTCTGACTACCATATGCTTTGGGCTGGAAGACCGTGAATTAATCGAAAAATTTTGTGGCGGAAGAGACGAACAACAGAGAGAGATTAACGGAGCTTTCAGCTGAAACGCAGGTCGAGTGCACTTCTTGGCCACAGACAGGAGTAATGCATAAAATAAAAAACCCACATGTCAGTGTTGGATTTACAATAGAAGTCTTTTATCTTCCAAGCATTTTTATTCCATGGTTTCTTCTGTAGTGCCTAAACTCTTGCTTGTCTGTGCAATCTCCATGATATGTGATCCTGAGAGGATGGGATATATCACACCTTGCTGTTACCCAGTTCTCAAGGCTCAGTGCAGAATCAGTGGGGATAGAAAAGGGGGAGACAGGGTGTCCTTGAGAGGGCAAATCATCCTTTCGTACCAGAACTGGGTTGAATCATTTCAAAAGATGTCTATATTTCTCCATTGACTATGTGGGAAATCTTGACAGCCAGTTTAGACTAGCTGTGTAATATTTAGATGGCGAAAGTTGTGTGAGATTAATCCAGTGCTGGTGTCAAAATGAGATGTGGAAAAATTGCAGTGATATTTCAAATGATCACTAATGGGAATTTTGACAGAAGTTTGAAACGATAGCATTTCTATGCTAAAATGGGAGCACAATGCTTTTCAGTGAAATTCTTGTCATTTTTGAAATCTGTTTTAAGACCAATTTTCAGTCAAAGTACTCTTCATACAAATTTAGAGCTCTGCTAACTTGCATATGGACTATAGGAAATAGAGAAATAAAATCACTTATATATTGTTAAGGTATATTTCCATTTTTTGCAGTCCTGAATGTTACAGACATGCAATTTTTCTCCAGTTTCTCCCTCCATTTTTAAAGTTTCTTACAATCCATTTGTAACACATGATGATATGATGTCTGATAAACTTACAGAAGAGTTGAGCAACACTCACTTCAGTGTGCCAAAGATGTAGTCTCCTTGGCTAGTGTGGTCCAGTGGATAGAGTGCAGAATCAGAAATAAATTTTAACCATTGGGAGAAAATATAATGAAGACATTTGCTGTTCTTTAAAAAGCCCTTTAAAGTC
>NW_009626141.1:68749-90163 GCF_000690535.1 Cariama cristata | reverse complement strand
AAGCCCTTAAAAGCCTGAGGGAAAAAAAAAAACAAAACTAAGTACAAGATTGTTACTGCTAATAGCATAATAAGTTGCATTGTTTTTTGCCCCACTCCATTAAAAAAAAGCCAAATTCCAAAGTTTGGGGGGAAAAAAGGGATTTCCAAGGTAAGTTATTTCATGAACTTTTAACCAGACCGTGCTCCTAGACTTCTGAACAAGATTAAAGACACCATTAAATCATTAATATTTTGTGTGCTTACTACATACACAGATTTTTTTTCTGCTGCGCTGTTCACACTTACAAGAGAAACAAATCTCCCACAGGAATTAATCTCATTTTTGTAAAATATGCAATGAAGTATTTTGAATTCTGTCCTCCTGAAGCAAAGTTCAGCTAAAAGTATTTTTCATTTAGTCCCAAAGTATAATTGGACCTAAACCTGGATGTCTCCTTTTTTTAAAATATCGTTCATTTCCAATGGTCATTTCTTCATCCTTTACTGTTTTTCACAGATAGAATAACCGTATTTGGCTGAAAGGGGGGAAAAAAAACCAACAACACTTTTTACAGCTACACAGCATCTTTTCTTTATCCATAATTGTCTTAAATGCATAGACCTCTTCTGCAGTCTGCTTCTTAGGTCTTTCACATCTAGCTCCCTCAGGAGATATTCGTCCTGCCAGTTTTAAGTTTTTAACTAAAGAGTAGCTCAAAGAGCTGGAACTTACTTTGGGGGTTTGGCTCTATTAAATGAAGAGGGGCAGGTTCTTGAGGGCTATTCAGAGCACTTCAGCTACACACCACGTGTAGACAGTGTCTTCGTCCCACTTGAAAAATAAACCTGAAATTCTTTTCACGTGTCCTTGGAGTCACTTTTAGTCTCATCGCTTCTTAGTTCTATTGTTGTAATAAGTTAAGACTTCCACCACATTATTACGTCGTGGCATCGCAAGAGAAGTCAGCAAATGTTCCCCTCCCAACCATTAGCTCTGGGGATTTTTTTTCTCTGCTTTAGTTCTGTGTGATTCTTAACTAACTTAGTTTGCTACCTTGAATTGCAAGTGTGAGACTGTCTACGGGAGACTTTATTTCATCTAGATGTCCGGTTTAATCAACTCTTTGTCTGTCTTTGTGAATTGCTTTAAGTATAAATTCTTTTGTTGTCCTTCTAACCGCATGATTTAGTGCAACTCCTAGTGCGGTTACCTTGAGCACAGGTAATTGTGTGGGACTGGGAACATCATCAGCACTCTGAGAACTCTACCTACTTCCACTGTATCGGCAAAGGTTATATTTATTAATACAAATATAGCAAAGCTTTTGATGGATTCACCTGCGTAACCTTTTTTGAATACAAATACGGGATTTGATAAATACACCAATGTGATTGTATTTTTTAGGTGTGAAAATCTCACCCAAAGAATGAACAAGAGTGTGAGAATCATTCTGTTACATAATCAAATGAATATTTAATTTGTATCCAAATCTTGGTTTTCAGAACTGCATGCGCATCTGTCTTCACAATTATTATCTGATTCTACTTTTAATTAAGTCATGACTAAAACCCTTTTTGACTGAGTTACTGCAGAATCACACCTCGTACTTTTATGTTTCATTGCTATGATTCTTTTTAATTGAATGTAAATCATGCTTAGGCCCTTATTTTGCAAAGCGCTTCTAAACCTTAGTGCTTTACTGACTGAGAGCTACAGTCTATATAGCTGGCAGAGAGGAAATAAACTTAAGGGGCTTCATATTATACTTCTGTAAAAAAAATCCTTGGAAAATGAGCCCAGCATGGCCAGCAGTGACCTCCGTAACCCAGTCGCCTTTGCCAAGCAACTGGCCCTTAGATAGCAGTTCTGCAATTAATTGCATACCAGTGCTGGGATTGCCAGACTAAATCAGATCAACAGCCCAGCTTGCAGAGTATCTCCTGTGACAGAGCCCAGCACCAGCTGTTCCAGAGAAAGATCAAAATATTCCCTTGGTGGGAAATCATGACATAATCTGCCCGTTGGGGTGGTTCCTTTCTGCGTCTGAACTGTGTAGAGCATACTGGGAGATGAGGAGATTGATATCTGTTATTTTATTGCCTTATCTAAAGTAACTTTGAACGTCCTCAAAACCATGGAACATTTCTAATATTTTTTTTGTTTCTGACACTGCCTTGATGCCATTTTGCTGCCATGAGTTCTGTGGGTTGCATAAAGGAACATTACTCTGATTTCCTTCAATATTTCCGTTCAGGTTTCTGGGTTGCCCCATTTCTTATTTGCAGGATTTCATTTGCCATTTTAGCCTCCTTAATCTTTTATACCTCTGATGTGACCTATTTATTTTTATCCTGATGTTGACGGTTGTAGCTCTTGCCTCAGTTTCCATAGATCAGTTGAAGCCAGGGAGCCTGTTACTTCCAAGCCTGAAGATGGCTTTTGGAATGGACATACAACCTGCAAAGATGTGCCCCAAGACCCCCAAACCAAGCAGTGTTTGTGGTCTGTCTTAAAAGCTCTGTGAGGATTATGGTGACAGCAGTGAATTGAATGGACACTAACCTAATGATCTAAGTGTTACATCTTAAAGAGCTTGTAGGACCAGGAATACCTGTGATAGTCTTTCCCTTTTTTATTATTGTAAGTATTCCATTACCCACTTTCAGGAATTGGCAGGTAAAATAAAACACTTAGAAACTCCTCTTTATCGTTACTGTCACTTTTTTTTCTTTCCTTCTTTCAGATGATCATTCAAGAGTGAGATTGCAACTGCTGGATGGGGACCCTCACTCTGACTACATAAACGCCAACTACATAGACGTAAGGCTCCTGGACGTTCCCATTACAACAAATGTTCCTGCTGACAAGTCCGCTTATGAATTTGGTGCATCTGACATAGGGACAGACTGTTGATCTGATATGAGTGACAGCTGAATGTTATACAAACTTTGTGTTGTGACAGGGAGAAGGTTCTCCGTCTCCAGTTTATTCTGTCTGACCAATCTGGACAGATGGAGATTTCCTCTGTTTGACAGGTCCACCAACATAAGTGGAATGTGGGCTAAATGACATATGCAGAAATCAATATCGGCCCCTTGCAATAGCATTAGTAGATATTTGAGACTTACCAGCTTCTTACAGAGTTGCAGTGCAGAAGGCGTGTAAATAGATTGCCTTTTTTTTTTAGTGTTATAACATTCAAAAAGCAGCCTCCCTCGCACATACTGAATGATCAAGTGAACATGTGTTTCTTATATGCATCTCCTAAATCTTAGGAGCGTGACAATGATCAGAAGAGTTTCTTTAAGGAATGAAAAGTATACCTAATAAAGTTAGATAAGGCTGATATGCAGCGTTTTCATACAGAGGCAAATACATACCTTTCTTCTTTTTCAAACAAGAGGGTGCAGCCTTTTGCCTGTTAGTTTTCAGAGCTGCCCACAAGTTAGTCACAGGACTTGTGTTTCTTCAAGGAAATAATGAAAACTGCCCCATTCCTGTTTTCTCGTTAGCATAATGAGATGTTATTATTCAGCCTGAGCGAGATAGCATCACTTAAAATCTCATAGGGCAACCTAGTTGCCTATCTTCATTCATTCGGTAACCAGTGTTAGTACACTGCTAAGAGCGCAGCAGTTGTCAGTACGTGGAAAGTAAAAAATACATAGTGTGCTTTATCTGAACTGTGATCTCACAGACCACCACTTATTTTCTTTGTTTTCCAGGGCTACCACCGACCTCGCCATTACATTGCAACTCAAGGCAAGTTCATTCTTGTATGTGTAAAACCACTGCTGTTTTAAACTGTTGTAAGAGCTATTTATAGGGTGACATCATCTGTTTTGGGGAACATCTGAAAACTGGGTGTAGGGCACAAAAGGGAAGGATATAGCATGTTCCAAGATCTTTAAGGCACTCAAATGCAAAACATCAGCTGCAGGAATAAAATATACTACAGACTTAGAGGCGGCAGTACAATCTATAATGTGTCCTTTGTGCATGAAGTATGAGATTAGAACTAAAAGGGACTTTATGGATCTGGGGTTTGCCTTCTGGAGTGAAATTTCTTCAGGAGGGCAGTATGGATAAGCCTGTGACTGATGAACTTTTGGTTACTGGGGACTGGTAGGAAATGCATTTGAACACCACCTTCTGTAAGTTAGTTGATGATTTCCTGTCCCTTTAGGAGGAAAGAAAAACCAAAAACCAAGACAATTCAATGCTGAGGGCTATCCATGTTAGATGACAAAGCTCCCTACTCCTGGTCTTTACAACAGGGTGCTGTTTTCCTGCATCACTGGCCAAACTCTTATGCCATGACCACTTCCTCTACCATTATTTGTCCTCATTTTTGTGCATTCGCTACCTGCAAATGTAATGTTCACCGAAATGACTCTATTCCTAAATTCTGCTTTATGACTTCATTGCTGGCTTGTCCCTATTGAAAGAGTAGAGAAATGTATTAGAATAAACCTGGCATTTGAGGATGTACAGGTATAGGCAATGCAGAGAGGCAGAGAACATGGAGGATGGAGTATGGGCAGAGTACATGAAAGGAGTTTCTGGGAGAATTTCATCTACAGTCTAGAAGAGAGGAAGGAAACAAGGTCAGGGAGAGGCTGTAGTCTAATAAACGTCTTGTCAGTACTGGCTCTTTGGCTGTTGGAACCTGAAATTTTTCTCTCTGAGGGAACTTCAGAAAAGGGCTAATTTCTGCATGTTTCCTTCCTCCTTCTTAATGAATATTAAAGTGTGAAACAGAGGAATTTTAGTGCTGTATCAGGTACAAATTTCAATACAACCTTAATTACAGAGTCAGTATAGGCTGCATCCATGTCCCATCACTTATATGTGATTACCTACTGGACCCATCTCCACTATTTACAATGCAGCCATCACCTCTGTTTCCAGCATGATGCTAGAACCTTAAATACCCCCTATGAGGAAGTGTCTGATCTCTTAAAGAATTCCAGACTGTTCATGTCTGTAACCCTGAATTGCAGAGGGATGCTCTGAAAGGGAGAGCAAGATCTTGTGGGAACAGGGTAGTGGCTGAGGAACAGCTGAAAAGAGTTGTTGGCATTCGATACGCTCTCTTAAGATGTCCTTTTGTCTTTTCTCCTGTCCCAGGGCCGATGCAAGAGACAGTGAAGGATTTCTGGAGAATGATTTGGCAAGAAAACTCTGCTAGTGTTGTCATGGTCACCAACTTGGTGGAAGTGGGCAGGGTAAGGGTACCACTTTCCCAACATATACAGCCAAACCAACACTGGGTATAACACGGTGCTGCTGTTCAGGCAAGCTCATCAAGTGAAATGCCTTTTGCTTATGGTAGTAAGGGAATGAATTAAGCCACTCTGGGTTTTTCTCTACAATGCTAAATTTTGTAATACTTAGCTGCTTCCCTTCTAGACTAATAAGGATCATGTTCCTGGTGTAAGTCTCGGCTTTAGCAGTTATACAAATTTATGCTAGCTGAGAAGCTGTCTGCTTTTTCAGTACAGAAGGAAAAATGTACTTCTGTAATAATTTTCTTTATCTGTATAATTTGAATACTTCTCTACCCACAAAAATCGCACGCGAAAACGTGCGACTGGTGTTCAGACTATCAAAAGAGCTCTTTATATGACAGTTCAAAGCCTAGAGTTCCCAATCACTTCAGAAGATCACTGTTCCAGGGTGGTATGAGATTGTGCACAGCTGGATCCTGGGGCCACCAGCAGCATTGGCCTCCTCAACACCCACCGCTTCACCCTCTTGGAACTCAGATGAACCAGAAGTCCCTGCGTCAGCACAAGGCAGTTGCCAACGCCAATGGTGGGAGCAAATGTGAATAACTCAAAAGACATAGGCTAGACTTCAGGGAATAAGAAAAAAGCACGTCTGGGGTGGCTTTCCCCAGCATATTGTTCCCACTCCTGGTGGTCTTTGGTTTAAAGACATTCTCAGCCAGAAATGGAGGGCTTAAAAGTTTTGTTCTGATGTTTATCACCTTCCATTTCTTTGGTACTAAGAAAAATTTAAATGATAGTTTAGTTACAGCCATTAGTAATTCAGCAGCTTTGTATTTGATTTCCTTTAGATCTCATGGTTGGATGCCAGCTGGTTCTGTTCATTTATTGTTATTTATTCTATTTTACCTTCTGCTGACACTTCAATTTGAAATAAATGCCTTTGTGTAAAAAAAACCAAAACAAAACAAAACCACAAACCTACATTAATCATACTTAATATTTATAAAATCCCTTCTGATTATGACCAGAACTGGAACACGAAACCTGCTTCACAGTAGCTAATTGCTTCAACTTTTACATGTTGTTCCACTCTTTCATGCTAGAGCATTTAATAACTTGATAGCCTTTGTTAGCCTAAATATCCCTTCTAGAACTTCACAGCCTTGGCTTTAATTTCTACTATTAGTTTTGCACGTGGCTTCTGGAAGTGGCTACGCTTGGGATATGTTTACCTGATCAGGCGATTTCTTTCTTGAACCTTAGCTGAGGCCTGTCACAGCTGGTAAAATGTCAAATTTGTGTCCACATCTGATAAGGAAAGCTTAGAGTCAAACAAATTTAATGTATCAACGAGTATCTCACAATCCCTGTGAACTGAAGTTATTTGGCTAAGCAGAGAGAGTTCAGAATTACTGTAGCAAGAGCAGCAGCATAGATTTTTCTCAAATGGGATGGTGGCAGTGACTGCCAGGTATTCTATAAACCTGATATATGGTCAGGGCATGTATGGAAATTTAAGGAAGACTATCTTAAAGAAGAAGAGCTAAATGCATCTTTTTAATTTGTATCGACAACAGAAGAAACTAAAAAAAAATCCTCCTTGTGGTTTCTGTATATGGTAAAGGAATTTTGGTCTAATTTATACAGTTAATTTTGGCAAGGTCTGTACATCAGAAGAAAGCCCAATTTGCGTTGGCTTCAGCATGAAAGTGGAGTAGAATGTAGGTCAGCTCTGACTCAACTTGAGCTAGTTCCTCTCAATATTTTCTTTTTTCCCTCCTCAGGTAAAGTGTGTTCGATACTGGCCAGATGACACAGAGGTCTATGGAGATATTAAAGTCACATTAATTGAGACAGAACCATTGGCAGAGTATGTCATACGCACATTTACTGTGCAAAAGGTAAGTAAATCTTCAGTCAGTTGAAATTTTGATACAACGCTTAATTTGTGTTCAGTAATGTGAACTCTGGGAAATGTATTCAGAATGCTGTTGGAGATGGGAGCTGTTACTATTTGGACAGGTTTCACTTCAGAAACCTAAATTTTTGACAGAGATTCCAATTTTGGACAAATGATTTTACATGAACATCTTGAAGCAACCACAGAAGTAGAATCCACAGTGCATGAAGTTTAAATGCATCCAAAAGCCAGCAGATAGTTGATGGTATGCCAGGAATAATAACTGTCGTGTTTCACAGTGGCAAATTACAGATGAAAAAAGGTATCAGTTAAACTGGATGCCAGGTAGCGTCCCCCTTCAACAGAAATAAAAATATAATGAAGGCAAGAGCATAAAAATTATCCCCAAATAGGCAGGATTTGGAAGATTTTTGTTACTTGTAATTAGAAATTGGAAGTCTAACTGTCAGAGTAATCCAGGTCTGTCCAAATTATTCTCCAAACACTCAGTAAGTGGTTTTAAAGCTTTTCAGAAATTCCTACTAAATGAACTTCAGCCACACTGGGAATATTGTTCCACTTTTCTAATACATCAGCTCCATATTTCATTAAATCACTTAAAAACTTGGCAAGAAATGCTAATGCCAGAATCTGACAGGTTGGAGGACCTGCTGCTGGTTTCCACCTACATTTCCTGCACAATAAAATGTCACAGCTAACGGGAACTTCTGTGTTACCCTTTACAGGGGTTATACAAATGGTGTCAATTTTCATGTACCAGCAACTTGATCTCACCAGAAAAGCCAAATGATGGTTCTGGGTACCAATTTCTGCTCTCTTCGCCACTAGCCGTCATCTCAAACTGAGGTTTTTTGGCAGGAGATGGCAGAAAATCTACCATTGCCTGGGCCATGCCCACTCTCTAGTGTTCATTCCCCAGGCTGTTGCTTCAAGGCCTCAAAAAGGATTAGAGAGTGACTTCTTGGTGGTTTATGGCAGTAATACCAAAGGAGGCTGCATAAATGCAGCCATGGTGTGTGGGGGCTGAAGTCACCCTGTAAAGCTCTTAATCCAGCTGGGTTTGAACTCTTAAAACCTCAGGTAATGCAGGCTCCCAATTCAGGGAGCCGGCATTCACCTTCATAGTCCTCAGTTGTGTGTTACCAGCTTCATTTGTAATTGGAGTTGAGCTTGAAATCACTTGGAATGAAAAAGAACGCAGGACACGTTCCCACATATAATGAGAGCTAAATGCTTGTTCAGCCCTCTGCGTGAGGGAAAGGAGCAGTGAATGTGCTGATTGCAGTCTGATGGAAGAAAAATAGAGGCTGTGTTGTCTCCTCAGAAAGGCTACCATGAGATCCGAGAGATTCGGCAGTTCCACTTTACCAGCTGGCCGGACCACGGGGTTCCTTGCTATGCCACGGGGCTCCTGGGCTTCGTTCGTCAAGTGAAGTTTCTCAATCCCCCAGAAGCAGGACCCATCGTTGTGCACTGCAGGTATGCAAGCTCTTTGTCTGAGCCTTTCTTCCATCAGCTTTTTCAGCTTTTTTCCTTTTTTTTCTTCTCATCTGGCAATAATCAACTACGTTTTGTTTGTTGAAGAGTATCATTTGTGGGTCTCACCAGGAAACAAAGTCGAATTTGGTTTTCTTTTCTAAAGTGGCAGCACTGGAGCATAGCAGGCATGAATTGGAGATGATATGAGTAGGTCAGAGAGGGCCATTCGAATGTAGAAGACCCTCTAGCGGCCTGTACTCTCTTAGATGCTCATAGCAGAGCTGAGAAAATGGTAAATATCTGGGACAGCTGTTCCAGTCGTTATCTACAACAAACCTCATGTGGCAGAAGGGACAATACCTACAGAAAGACAGAATTTTAAAGCAACCTTGCTTTTCTGTACCCACATGCTCTGCAGTTCAGCTTTCTACCAGCATCAATGGTCTTATCTGAAACATTAGTCTGTCTTCCTGGGTCTCGATGCCAGCCGTTGTGCGTATTGGCCTCCTCAAAACCTGCCCAGTGCCTTTCAGCTAGTAAATAAAAGGGGAATGCCAGAGGAAACCTTACTGTTTGGTTTACAGCTGTGAAAATTCAGGCTATGGAATCATGTGCTTGCTAAATCCCCAGCTCCTGCTGCTACTGGTGAGGGCTCTTCCACACTGTTTTCTTCCAACTGAGCTTAAAGCCCTGCTGTGGAAGGCACTATATGAATATGTAGGAGAGTGTCCCTGACATGAAGAACTGACAGTTTGTTGTGTGTTCAGGCATTGTCGCTGGTGGTGGGAGAGCAGACACGCACACACAGCAACTGCCATCAGAGTTAGATGACCTCAAATGCAAGGGAAGACATTGCTACAAAACCAGAGTCTGGGTTTGTAGCAGCTACTTCTGCAGTGCTCAGGGCACACGTTCTATAAAGGAGAGGTGGCTGGAGCCCAGGGCTGGAGAACCGAGCTGGCTATCCCAAAGTCTCACCCCTAATCGGTCCCCAGGCAATTACTCCAAGTGCCATGCTGTGTGATCAGGAAGAGAGAGAGAATACATCCCACAACCACTTTAAAGAGAAAAATCAATTAAATCTTACCTTTTTAAAACAGTTTGGGGTTGAGGAGATGTTTTGTTTTGTTGGTTTTTTTTTTTTAGCAAGCAGTGAATCAGTTTTATAGTAAAATATAGCTAAGCTTGAGGAGCTGGCAGAAGGGAATTTTAGAGCTCAAGGCCTGAACTTGCTACCTTGGTGCCATGTCTGGCCCTGGAAGGAGTCTGAACTTGATTCATTGTCACCAAGAAAGCAAGGAGAAATTTTTCATCCTTCACATTTTAATGAATAAATGCCATTTCCTCTCTGTTATTTATCTGCTTTTGAATTTTAATGACTTGCTTTAAGTGGTAATTACCAAATTCTCCCTACCGATGCCTGGCTGGATAATATCACTGTTCGATATTTATGAAGTGCCAGGATCCTCTAAATATAGAAATGTTATAACTATTTGTTAAAATTCTGAAAAGCTGAGAGATAAAGGGAGAGGAAGTGCCACTTATTCATTAAAATTCTGCAAATGAAAAATATCTTCTCTCTATTCAGCAGTTGATTAATCTGGTCCATTAATTTATGGTCATTCATATCTCCTTGCTTTTGGCTCTGCTGGAGTTTTCATGCAACTGAAGTTTCCCTGATTTGAGCTGAGTTTTCCTTCTTCCTTCGGGGTAATGTGAAGAGACGTTCTCCTCTCTCTATCCTTCACACCTAAACAGCTTGGATAATTTCCCAGGAGGGAAGGAGGACACAATGACAACACAGTTTTGCAGGAGATGGTCCAGTTCTCACGGACAGCGGGGGGCTCTAAACTGAAGGGTTTGAGTAACCCCGAGCTCTTTTCTCTATAATTTTACAATCCACAACTTGAAATCCCCCTCCTTGGGACCCAAACTCCTCCAGATTAAATAAAGGAAAAGAAATGTCTGAGGTGGAAGACTGAGCCCCTTTCGTCATGCCCGCTTGAGTAAATGTGTGTAAATGTGTGCGTGCCTTTTAAAGAGTCCCATGGAAGAAAATTTCTGGAATTGTGTCTATTTGCAATCTGGAGGCTGCTTTCCCACATCCTGTGTGATGAGAGGTGTGCAGGTTTTTTTTTTCTGCTGCCTGACTCCATTTCCCTTTCAAGAAATATTATTTCACCTCATTCTCTTAAATCCTAAGCTAATTTAGCTACACACAAAAATCAGCTCAATAGGGAGAGGGGAGCAGCTTCCAAGAGAAGAGAGCTATGTCTGCGATACAGTTATTTTCTCCTCCGTAGAGCGCTGCCTCTCCACGGTCCCTTGATCATGCAGACTCTCATGATTTTTTCTTTTTTCAGTGCTGGGGCTGGGAGAACAGGGTGCTTTATTGCCATCGACATCATGCTTGACATGGCAGAGAACGAAGGCGTGGTGGATATATTTAACTGTGTGCGAGAGCTGCGATCCCAAAGGGTCAATTTGGTGCAGACAGAGGTAGGTGCCAGCAGGTCTCCTCTTGCGATGTACCGCTTTTCTGTCAGCTTTTCCGCTCAACAGAAGCCTAGAAATTCATTAAGTCAACACTTACTTGCTCTGTGATGTGATTATACAGAACTTGCGGTAGCTAAGCATGTCCAGATGTGCACCGAATCACATTCGCTGGCAGCTACTCGGGACCTCCAAGACAGGAGGGCAAACCTTGATGTTTAGGTCTTAGCGTTGCTGATTAATTTTATTCTCATAGTAGAAAAAAGCTAATTCCTGAATCTTCTCATGACTCATTCATAGGTATACTGCAGACTCCAGTAGTACCTAGTTTATATCAATTGCAAGCTAAACAAATGAAGCATCCTTGATTCAAGCTTTGGGTGCTGATTAAGCAAGCTTGCTCCATCACGTAGTGTCTAGCAGCTACACAAACTTCTGTGGAAGTGTTATCCTGCCGCACAAGTTTTATGTATGTGCTTCAATGCCTTCTCCTCCTGAGAGACAGGACAATAGCCTGGAACAGAGAAGGGCTTTTAACTTTGTTGGACTTCTCGTATTTAGTTCAGGGAAGGAACTCCACCCAGAATACCAGGAGTCCGGGGATTTTGAAGAGACAGGTGAAGCAGACCTGCTAGTACAGTTGTTTCTCTGGTCTTGTCATAGGTCCAAGGCACAATCCATTCCTGACCGTTGCCTCATGATTGTGAACAGAAAAGCTTTACACCCTGATTTCCTCCTCAACCCACCTCCATTTTGTCCCAGCATTCCTGAGAGTGGTGACTTCTCATTTTACTTGTAAATTTGAAATGAATACATGAGACCTCACATTCAATGACGGATGAAATGGGCTCGCAAGACTGTCACATAGCACACTGAAACAGAGCCAAATATGCATATCGGGCATGATTTAAGAAAAAAAAAGCATGATATTTCATGATCTGTATTGAAAATATTTATTTTAATATCTTATCCCCTCCCCTGTGCAGGAGCAATATGTATTTGTCCACGATGCCATTTTGGAGGCATGTCTCTGTGGCAACACGGCCATTCCAGTTTGTGAATTCAGATCCATATATTACAACATCAGCAGACTAGATCCACAGACCAATTCCAGCCAGATCAAAGATGAGTTTCAGGTAATTTCATATGTCTCTGTCATTGCAGTTGGTGTATTGAAGGTGTTTAATAAATTCCTGTGTGTTATTTTATGATTTCCAGCAGAACAGAGGAGGAGGATGCTGAGCCAAGGTCTGACTTCAGCTGATTTTTGTTGTTTTACTACTGGATCAGGCAGAGATTTGTTTTTGAGCCTGGACTTTTCAGCCTTTGGCAAGGAAAAAATTTCCCCATCAGTTCAGTAGAGCAAGGGTACTAATTTTCATACAGAATGTTGTGCTTCTCATTTCAACAAATATTCTGTTGTTTGTTTTCTTCTGTAATTTATGCAGAACCATTTATGCCTCAAGGTCCCTTATTATCTGTTCTCGTGACTCATATGTTGCTTCCGAGTCTTGACGATCAACTTGTTGACGTCCTTCCATACAAAGCAGAAAGTGAGCTCAGTGAACATTACTTTTACTATTACTAATTTTCAGTGAGCCAAATCCCTCAGTTCACTGTCGATGGTTTGTCAAGTACCTGCTGGTGAGAACTGAAATGACGTACAGTAAAACTCACAAGTGCTGGCATAGCACGGTTTGCCTGGGGCAAGCAACGAAATGGGGACCCCTCCAGCTTTTGCTATCATCGTTGCTTATTCCACCCTAATAAATGGGCTTGGGACACACGAGCCATGAGCCCTGTGCAGTTGTACCTCTCGCACGGTAGAGAACTCACCCTGCAGAACACTGACCTGAGTTTTCCAGTCTTATTCCCCATTATCGTTAAATCCCTTTAGGATTTTCAGCCAACACCGATGTATGGAAAAAACATACTCGTGGGAAATTTGGGGCAAGGTGAGTTTGACAGGAAAGAGAGAGACACCTCTGCTATTTCTTGAGGCCATTCTTCTTAGCAGTAAAAAGGTGGCGATTCCTTTAATTGTAGGAAATGCCCACCCCTTTCCCAGCAAAGTATCTTTTACAGCAAGAGAATGTCTTTGGGGAGCCCCCGTCTGAGTCAGATGCCTCTTTTCCTCCCTCTCTATGCAAAGGGAGAATGTGTGATTTTTATCTGAAACCTTACAGGGAAACATCAGGGTTGGTATAGCGAGATAAAGAATGTGGGTCCCAATTGATGACAGTTCAATTAAAAAAAGATCTGGTTTTATCAAGTGATATCAGATCTGTAGAAGTGTTTCTGGTTCTGGACACTTGGCATGAAGAAGCCAAAACCTAACTTCATCAAAAGCTGTTACGCTATTGAAAAACAACTCACCACTTGCTGGGCTTATTTTGTCATGATGTGAGATGAGATTTGTCACCTGCGTGCTTGTTCTTTTGAGCTGCCAGGGGCTGGCAACTCCTGTGGGAAGGGAATGCTCCACTGTATTTTGCATAAGAGGTACATTCTCTGTCTGGTTGTGGAATCTGTTTTTACAGGATTTTGGCTCACAGCGTTCTTCAGCCCTAATTGTCTGGATTTAATGCAAAAGATGATACCTTTTGCTACAATCTTTACGAACCAGTTGATCTAACTATAGATCTGTTGGTGCAATTTGTATTATTTAGGTTCCACTGGCCCTCAGGTAAGGCTGGATGTATTGCTTACGCACTACATGTTGTCTGAACATGCAAAAGCTCATTCTGGAGAGTTTTTGTAATCTGAATAAGTACAAAAACAAGGGAGAGAGGGGAATAGACAGGAGTAAATCACTAACAAGTCACCTGCCTAATTATCTGCACTGTCAGACTTCGGAGGTTTCATGTTGCTTCCCCAGCCAGACTGCCTACTTTCCATCTCCAGACAAAGGGACTTTTATGTAGAACCTGCAGAATTGAGAGCAACTATATTATTTCAGATTTTATACTTTGACTCATTCCCTTATTTTGGGTTGTTTGACCCTCCTCTCTTCTCCATTCATAACGTCTCTATGGCAGAAGTCAAACTCTTTGTAAGAATTTTTGGCCCCTAAATATTTTGTGCTCCTCTGATGGCTGCAAAGGAGTTCACTGTGTGACTGCATGGGCTTTGCTGAGGAAGAGGACACATAACAAGTGAAAGTACAATGACGTCAGATAGCCACTGATCTACCACAACATAAGGGACAGTGTTAAGATATGTTCACTTTGATTTGCTATTTTTGATCCCTGCTGACCAACCTGGACTGGTTTGTTCGGAGGCTGCCACAATGGGTAACACAAGAGAAAATTAAATTTAAAGAAAGACAATTTGTCAGGCTGTGAGAGAGACAGATAACGATAAAAGACTGACAGCAAGACCCCAGAGATAAGGTATGACTATATGACTATATAAGTGAAGCATCCTATGCGTCACTGCAAAAGGAGAGTAGCAGTCTAAATAATATGTGAAACAAATAGACTTTCCTGTTAAAAAAAAAAAAGCAAAACCACAACATTTTCCCTTAGGTTTTTATATGCATTGTTAAGATAAATCAATAGTTTGACTGAGGAATCACCAGAGGATTTGAACCCCGTCTGACCTGCTGGGCGAGCCAGGTCAATACCCAGGGTACTTCTGCACAGGATCCACCTGAATAGGGAGAAGGATGAGTGCGTCCACCCTAGGGATGGTAAAAACACGAGGAGGTTTCACTCCATGACCAGATAAAAGCTGCAACTTGTACCTGTGACAGCTATTTCCAGCCTCTAGAAAAGAACAGAAATGTTATCTAACTGCTGTGGAGTTCTAGAGATGGAAATTGTTGGAAGGCGTATAGTGCCCTCAATTTTTGCTGCAGCTTACAGTTTTCAGAAGAGCACCTCAGGATGATGTGTACTGTAACAGCAACCAGCTCCTTGGTGCTCCTTTGTTTTCATTCTCTGGGATCCCAAAGATCTTCTACTCTTGAGTACCTTTAAAATAAATGTATTGTGCAGATGGCATCCTTTTTGGAAGTAAATTCAAAGACACTCAGCATGCTTCTGTCTTTCTTTCCCTTCTTCCCTCCCCCTTTCGCAGACTCTCAATATTGTGACACCGCGTGTTCGACCAGAAGATTGCAGCATCGGTCTTTTGCCAAGGAACCATGACAAGAACCGCTGCATGGATGTGTTACCCTTGGACCGGTGCCTGCCTTTCCTCATCTCCGTGGATGGTGAATCAAGTAACTACATCAATGCTGCACTTATGGATGTAAGCAGCGCTGCACTGTCCTCACTGATCCTCGTGTGCGTCGAGTTTATTCGTTCTCAGGATATTTTCTGGGAGAAAAGGGTCCAAAGCAAAAAACTTTTTTACCTGTAGTTTCTGGGTCTGACATCTCCAAACTGGGCAAAGGCACATGAATTTTCTCTCCTTCACAGAAATGTGTCACCTAGACTGTGATTATCACACTACCGTTGTAGTTCTGCCTTACATTGGTGGAATATTTTTGACCAGGAAGTTCATAAGCGTGCAATCTGAGGTTGTATCATAGAAAGACCTTGAAGTGCTGGAGCGTGTCCAGAGAAGGGCAACGAAGGTGGTGAAGGGTCTGGAGCACAAGTCTGATGGGGAGTGGCTGGGGGAACTGGGGGTGTTTAGCCTGGAGAAGAGGAGGCTGAGGGGAGACCTGATCACTCTCTACAACTGCCTGAAAGGAGGGTGTAGCCAGGTGGGGGTCGGCCTCTTCTCCCAAGTAACCACTGATGGGACAAGAGGGAATGGCCTCAAGTTACAGCAGGGGGGGTTTAGATGGCATATTAGGAAGAATTTCTTTGCTGAAAGGGTTGTTAAGCACTGGAAGAGGCTGCCCAGGGAAGTGGTGGGGTCACCATCCCTGGAGGTATTTAAAAGGGGTGTAGATGAGGTGCTTAGGGACATGGTTTAGTGGTGGACTTGGCCATGCTAGGTTTGTGGTTGGACTCGATGATCTTAAAGGTCCTTTCCAACCTAAATGATTCTATGATTCTATAAAGGCAGATGATCAAAGAAGTGGTGGGACAACTCTTCCCATCCATTGGTTGTTGTGTAAGTTGGAAGAGAAATGTTGCCAGGTCAGCTTTTTGAAAAGAATAATTTGCAGTGTGAAACGAATGATTTGTTTGAGCTTATACAGTTAAGAATATGAGAGTACAGAGATCAGATGTGCAGAATACTTTTAAGGCTGAAGGATGCGAGTTAAGCTGATGTGAATCTGTCTGAAGGTGTTTCCCCTTGCTTTGTTCATAGGCTAGAATCTCACAGCACAGGTGATTTGTATAGGGTGAATTATGTTGATTGTTTCTTTTTGCTGTGGTGCCTAATTGCCTTTGGACAGAGATGTCTTTAAAGCCACTAATTATTGAAGTTGGAGTATGTGTAAGTATGATCCCCGGTGAAATGTCATAATTTTTTTCCTAGCAGTGTTGGTGTTGGTCTTTTTTAATTTTATCTGATCAGTCTTTGGGAAACAGGCATTTAAGAGGTTAAGTCAAATGGTCATAGAATTAATTTTAGATTTTTTCAGAAAGATTGTGATATTTTCATTGCAAATGTGCCCAAGGAAACTTTTGTTTTTCTTTAAAGTATGTTTTGTGCTTTGGCAAATCTGCAGAAGCAGAATCTATTCTTCTGTGATTTCTTAGGGACTAGGATTGTGTTTGCACATTTCAGCCCTCATTACCTCAAACACTTTGCTAATGCTTGTATCCTTCCCACAAAATTCCTGCAAATTAAGATTTTTTGTACAAAGGAATTTTTCACCAATTGTTGAAATTCAACCACTATGATGTTCTCTGGCTCTCCTTTATTCTTCCATAGTGGAATGGGCAGCTTTGGACGGGGCAGGGGAGGGGGAATCAGAGGGGAACAGCCCAAATCCCACGTTTTCATAGGTATTCCTGTTGAGAACAGACCTTGCAAATTATTTGTCTTTTCTAGTAGCTTGATGTCTGCAGTCTTGTACTGAGCATGGACTCTTCCAAGAGATTGTGCATCCCATATGACCTTGAACTGTCATTAGTTCTTTCATTGTGTGAAGCACAGTCCCAGTGCTGATCATTTTATTTACAGATTTCTCATGCTTATTCCTTTTTTTAAACTTCTCCCCAAATCTTATTTGACTTGCAGCTTGCTCTGTGTATTACATGAAAGCTATGATGGAAGAAGTGCTAGAGCAGGAAGGGATGATGGTGCACCTAGAATGGGTTACACCCTGGGTTTGGAAGCAGGAATTGTCCCAGGAAGGCAATCTGGCAGGCTGCTCTGGACCCTGTTCGCCAAAATTAACCTTAGACACAGAATGCCATTTGAACCCTCCTTCAGGGAGTGAAGCACTCAGTCTCGGCTCCTAGCTAAAACTGTGCTGGAGGCTGTCTCTGTCTGTTGACTGGAGAACGTTAAAAGCCAGCCTCTTCTGCCTTCAGTTAGCTTTTGGGAATATAGCCAAAGGGCTGCAGAAGGGAGGAATCCTCCCCCAGCAGATTTTGAGACTCCTGGCCTTTCTTCTTCATGTCCTCTGTCCCTTTCGAGTAAACAGACCTTAGGAGCTTTCCTGTGAGAATCATTGGAAAGCCATGTTTGCATCTGCAAAATGGTTTGTTAAGAAGAAAGGAGAAATACTGTCCCTCACCTTCCTCTAAAACAATTAAACGTAATCCTTAAGCAAAGAGACTTTAGCCACATCTCTGAGTCAAGCTATACAGAATTGATGATAGGTTTGTATTTAATGCCTGAGGCTTGGAGAAACACATGAGTCCATGTTGTGTCCCTGTCATCGTTGTTCCCCCAAGGTCCTACACATGTTCTCTTACATGAGTTATTAACATCTCTGTGTCACCTGCCCTTTAAAACAGGACAGTGAACCTGGTTCCTCACCTGTAGCAAAGAAAACAAGTGAGGCATGTTTCTTTTTTCTCCTAATGGCAAAACTCACAAACACATCTTACCTTCAACCAACAGTTTAGCCAGTTATGCAATCTGCTATATTGGTGCATGATGAAAAACCATAGGAGAAACGTTATGATGTTCTTAACTCTAATTGAGAGATAAGATTCACTATTTTATTTACCACTCTGTTGCCACCATTGGTCTAGTGTGACATAGCTTTTGACCCATACTGGTGCTCCTAGGTTTGAAATACAGAGTAGGGAGAAAAAGGAAAATCCATTCCAGACTGATCATTTCCCCAGAAATCATTTCCTTTTCCTTCTGTCTACTTCACGTCCCGTCACCCTCCTCACACATGCACGCTCAGAAGCATGGTGCAGCCACCCTGCAAGCTGGTGCAGAGCATGCACAGCACCTTCTCCCCCTCCCGGCATGGTCTGCTCAGCACTTCCACACACATCTGACTCATACGGAGAAGAAAAGGCAAGCCCCTACAACAACCATCTTAATACTTTGGGGTTTTACGTATTTCTTTACTTTAAATCCGAAAACTTAATCTGTTGGTGGGGTTTTTGTGTTTTTTTGTTTTGTTGTTTTGTTTGTTTTTTTTTTTAACCCAGAAATATTGTGCCTTTTGATTCAAGTCTGCTTCACAGATGTACAGCGCAAAGGACTGTGCCGTTTGTAGGCTCATCTAAGCATTCATTGCCTGCCATGGTTGGAAAGCGATAAAGTTTTGAGCTTGTACCCTTTCATCTCAAAGTGTCTCGCAAACATTCATTAACACAGCCCCGCAGAGGCTAGGAGCACAGTTCCTCCCTTTCGTGGTTATGGAGATTGAGGTCAGAGGGCTTTTTTGAGGTGAAAGAATAGCATCAGAAATTAAATGCCAGCGTCGCAGGCTCTGAATATTGCCCGACAAGCTCTTAAAGGATGGCTGGGTTCCAAACGTGCCACCTCTGTAGCACTACATCACCAGGGAGTAATAGCAGACGGGGAGGCTAATCCCTTCTGTAGTTCCTAGAGTCCATTGCCATAAAAAGTATCGCATTTGCTTCCAGCTGTTTTCTTTCCAATTATTAATATTACTGATAGTAGTAGTAGTAGTAATAGTAGAATTAGTATTATTTGCTGAGTCTCAAAATATAAATAATTGATTTGGGTAATCTGTGCTCTTGTGACACTTCTTTAATGAAATGTCTTCATTGGGAGCAAAAGAATCCCATTATGAGACATTCATTCATTGCAGAGCGATAACAAGGAGAAGGATATGTGATTTGTATAATCTGGTTAAATGACTCAGATTGCCTAGCCATAGCCTCCCGGGTATAATATTCGTTTGAATAAAAGTTGATTGAATTTTTTTTTTTTTTAAACTAATCTTATTCTTTTGTTAGAGCCACAAGCAACCTGCTGCCTTTATTGTAACCCAACACCCTTTGCCCAACACCATTGCAGACTTCTGGAGGCTGGTGTTTGATTATAACTGCTCCTCTGTTGTGATGCTGAATGAGATGGATGCAGCACAGGTAAGTGATTTTTCATCGTTTCTGTCATGTAACTTTTTTTTCAAATCCAGATGGTTTTAAGAGCATTTCTGCTGCCATTTTCTTGTGCCACCCCAACAAATAAAGGAAGGGGAACTGGAAAGTAATAGGTGATGTTTTAGTGTATAATGAATAATAAGTCTACATACTTGACTCCTTCTAAGGCAGCTAATTCTTACTGCAATTAACAGGGATATCTAAATATGTTGTGGTTGTAGGCCTAAATTTTCCTCCGGAACCTGCTTTCTTCCCTTTCCTATTTTTGTCAGTCTTTGGTTCAGAAAAGTGTTCCCCACCGCAGCCTCAGCGTGCTTCGTGCTTGCCTGTTCACACGGCATTTCCAGAAGAATAAACCCAAGAGAGATGTTGAAATCATTCGAAGGATATTTTCCCTGACATTTCCAATGCAATTCTGTAATATTGAGAAGTGTGGTTTGCACAGTTTCTGGAGAAGCACATTGTGCTGTGTATTTTTTTTCTTTCTAGTGTCATGTGCAAGTTGGTTTCTTGACTACTAAACACACCATTATTTTCAGGAGTTGAGCTTGCCAGGGGAGGAGCCGTTGCGATTCCTCCTGTACTGGCATTTCCAGCCACCTTGCTGATGAGTGGCAGAAGATGACAGCTTTCAAAAAGGCATAATCATGTAATTTGTGTCAAGAGTACATTTGGCATGGCTAATTCACCCATTACAGCACTTGTAAAACAAAAAGGAGAGGAACCCTCATGTAGTTGGTACTTCATGGATTAATTTTCCATTTGTCTCTTCTCTGTCTTCGAATTCTTACCACACTTGAAGGCAGTGAGATTATTAATCTCCTTTTTTGATGGTAATGGAGAAACCAATTACCCCATTCACTGTGGGGATCTCCCTTCAAGCTGAACGCTGTGGGGTTTCGTTTCCAGCCACAGTAAGAGCTCCACTCCAAAGTGGACTCTCTTGGTGACCCGCAGAGTCCCACCGGTGTGCAAGGCACTGGAGGTCCTGTGCATTTGCTGCCTCCTGCCTCCTTGCCTGATTCTGTGTCTTGGCATTGAATTCAGAGGCGAATTTCATATTTTCCTTTTTTTTTCTGACATTTTAAAGAAAAACACAGCTTTTTTTTCTGTAAATGGCACGTTTTCTCATGTTTGTTTCTTGGAAAGCACAAATGTATCAGCTTCAGCTGGCGATATTCTTGCGACTATCTTTCTGCACAAGACTTTACCTTATTTGTTTTTTCCTAGCAAAGTTTTTGTTTTTATGAGGTAGTCTGTAGCCACAGAAAAGGAGATTTAGCAATGCATAAGGTCACTTTGATGGTTACTCTAGCATGGTATCACCTAGCTCGAGTCGGCAGCTGATGCCAAAACCACCCAGCTAGCATTGGAAGTTAAGGATGATTTTAAAGTTTGTATTTTATGAGCTTTCAAGGCAAGGTGTGACAATTTGATATCAAAGAATCATTTAGGTTGGAAAAGACCTAAAAGATCATTGAGTCCAACCGTAAACCCTAACATTGCCAAGTCCACCACTAAACCATGTCCTTAAGCGCCACATCTACACGTCTTTTAAATACTTCGGGGATGGTGACCCCACCACTTTCCTGGGCTGCCGGTTCCAGTGCTTGACAACCCTTTCAGTAAAGAAATTCTTCCTAATATCCAATCTAAACCTCCCCTGGCACAATTTGAGGCCATTTCCTCTTGTCCCATAGCTTGTTACTGGGGAGAAGAGACCGACCCCCACCTGGCTACACCCTCCTTTTGGACAGTTGTAGAGAGCGATCAGGTCTCCCCTCAGCCTCCTCTTCTCCAGGCTAAACACCTCCAGCTCCCTCAGCCGCTCCCCATCAGACTTGTGCTCCAG
>NW_009626141.1:62389-68738 GCF_000690535.1 Cariama cristata | reverse complement strand
CACCTTCGTTGCCCTTCTCTGGACTCGCTCCAGCACCTCAAGGTCTTTCTTGTCATAAGGGGCCCAAAACTGAACACAGGATTTGAGGTGCAGCCTCACCAGTGCGAAGTACAAGGGGACAATCCCTGCCCTGGTCCTGCTGACCGCACTATTGCTGATATAAGCCAGGATGCTTTGGGCCTTCTTGGCTACCTGGGCACACTGCTGGCTCCTGTTCAGACGGCTGTTGACCAGCACCCCCAGGTCCTTTTCTGCCAGGCAGCTTTCCAGGCACTCGTCCCCAAGGCTGTAGCGTTGCATGGGGTTGTTGTGACCCAAGAGCAGGACCCAGGACTTGACCTTGCTAAACTTCATACAAATGGCCTCAGCCCATTGATCCAGCCTGTCCAGATCCCTCTGTAGAGCCTTCCTACCAACAGATCAGTTGTGAAAGTGAGATTTCTGAAAAGGAAGCTTAACGATGTTGTGCTTGTTCTATCGTTGTATGACAATGTTGTAATTAATTAGCTGTTCATCATTGCCTAATCCAAGCGCTGTACGCTAAACACTACGAAACTGTTGGTGTACAGTTGTCTGCAGATCACAGAATCACAGACTGGTCAGGGTTGGAAGGGGCCTCTGAAGATCATCTAGTCCAACCCCTCTACCAAAGCAGGTTATTGTATTTGTGTGCATGAGCAGATTGTGTTACTCATCTCCATGAGTAGAACGTAAGTACAAAAATTGCTTATATAGAAGCTGTGGCTGAACTACAGAGAGGAAAAGGGTTAAAATAAACAGGTACGTGAACCTTTAATCTACGATGCAGGAAAAGGTGCAAATAAAACCATGTGGTGGTCAGAGAACGTAACAGACAATTTTGAGCGCTGTATGTACATATACATTTGGATAGATGGCAATTCACAGACCTGCTTTATGAAAAGCAGATTTTCAGTATTAAGGAAAGTTTTAATCTTTTTTTCTTTCCTGTGCACCTTGAGGTTGTTTCCTAAAGGGCCTGCCCAGCTCAAATCTCCTTGCCTATTGGACGAATGCTTTTAGAGGAGATCTGTAGGCTCCTTGAAAGTCTGAATGAAGAGTAAAGACACCCTTCAAAGGAGGACTTGCTTATGTGGTCTTTGACTGGCTTGCTTAATCTTGAAAAACTAACAAGGGCAAAGATGCATAAGATTGCATGAATAACCCACCCAATTTCAATCCCATATGATCAAAGGAGTAACAGGAATACAGAATTAATGCAGTGGCATGCACACACTTGACGTTATTACTGGCAATGATTGAACTTGAAAAGCTTGAGATCAAGTTCAAATGAGCATCTGAGGGTTTCAAAACTTCTAAAAAATTACACTTGAAAATAGGAAGAAAAAAACAGAAAGAAATACAATCTCAGCAGAAACTGCTAATGAGATCTCATGCAAAATATTTTCTCGCCATGATCTATTTCCAGATGGATTTGAAATACTTAGATTGTAATTTGTGTGGATAGGATTTTTTTTTTTTTGTACTTTCACTTCGGTAATATCAGCATAAGAAAAAAGACTTCCAACCTGCTTCACAAACTTCAGAGATTTGGTTGTTCCCTGGAATGAGAGTTGCTGTCGTTGCTCTCAGAGCAAACTCATTCTCCATCCCCTACTCGCTGATAGTGTCGGAAAGCTAAAAAGTTTGCCTTACAGAAAAAAAGAAGTTCCTCTTTGCTTGAATTAAGATTAATTTTCTTGGTGTGCGTACTGTTTCCTCATAAACACCAAACCTCTGTGATTCCTATTAAATTTACCTACAGACACTAATCTTTTAATGTTGATTTTAAGTCTGTACCCCTACAGAAGCTTCATTTGTCAACCACCTTTTCTGCACCATCAGACTCCAAAATTCAATCAATTACAAATTGTGTTTATACTAAAAAAAGAGGAGGGGGGGATGGGGAAGTCAAGCTTCTAAAATATATTTCTTTTTTTCTTCATATTCATGATGTAAAAAACTTTTACTGAGCTTAAAGGAGGTCTTCTCTGAGCAAATACATGTAATATAAGATTGGTTATGGATTTTGAGCTGGTTATAAGTTCGAAAGGAAAGCAGACTGAACATGTTTTTCCCTGTTGATAGTTAAGGTGCTTTCTGTTTCTTTTGGCATTTTCTCCAGCTCTGCATGCAGTACTGGCCAGAGAAGACGTCCTGTTGTTATGGCCCAATTCAAGTAGAGTTTGTTTCAGCAGACATCGATGAAGATATCATCAACCGGATATTCCGGATCTGCAACATGGCCCGGGTAAGAAATACCAGATTCTCTGTTTATTCTCAAATATATATTTTGGCTTGAGGAAGAGGCAGAACCAAGACTTACGGTTTAGAGATGCTGAATCTCTCACCTAGGAACAAAATTCCACTGCAGAATTTAGTAGCTACTTCCTTTAGTTAACATTTAATTGCATCAGTCTGTATTGGTAAAAGGCTCTTGGCTGAAAGTAGAAAGTGGATGATATGAGCTGAAAATCTGTATTTAAATGGCAAACATTTTTTCTGTGTATATTTGAGAACAATTGATCACTTAGTAGCCAAGATAAAACCATCAATATCGTAGGAAATAAACTGGGATAGTGTCAGCAGCTCTCCATCTGTCAACTGCTATGCAGTGTCTCAGAAGACAGAGGCAACGTTTAATGGCTAGACTGGGATTCCAAATTGCCACTGTTTGTCCTATAAATAAGCAACTGCCATGTCTGTAAGCAAGTCTTTGTCTGGATCCCTCAGCCACAGGACAGCTGAAATGATAGAAACAAAGTTCATATGCACACTGGACCCTGGCAGTGCAACTTCAGGGCTGCAGGAAAGAGTTTCAGTAGAGGATTTTTCTCTTATTAGTTATTTCCCAGATTGATTATGTCTCCTTTTCTGTTCCTTTTTCATTTTTTCTAATCAGAAATGGAAACGGGCTCCACAAATTCCATTTCCATGCCACTTAACACATCAGTCTCTGATTGTATGGTCAGAGCCTGTGCAGCAATTCAGTCGTGGCATTGCAGAGTGAACCTTGTGGTCCAACTACATAAACTGATAAATCAGTTGGGTGTTCACCTTCCTGTATCCCAGACCAACTGCCTCTGAACCAGGGGCAGCCTTGAAGTCATATAGCTAGTAAGAAGACTAAGGCTTTGTGACTCTCGGGATGAAGCCGACTCATAAATGCATACCAAGCAGGATGGATGCGCTGAACTCACAGCTCTCTGCACCCATCTATGTTCAATACCAGTGGCCACAGCTAGAATCTTTGAGAGGTTCCTTTCCTGCCACAGTCCCCAGAGATTTTTTTTTTTTTAGGCCCTCCTTTGGTTTAGTTCTTATGGCACAACTAATCTCCAGCACAGGCAACCAGGAAAGACACATTTGATCTATTTGTACAGTTTGCTGAGACTTTATTCTCTACTGGAAGCAAAACAAGGGATCCTATGCACTTGGTTTCTGCCTGGCTGTGTAATATCTGAGGTCATAATTGTTGTCCAGATGACCAAAAAGTCCTTGTTTCCTCACTGCATCAGGTATCCAGAGTGGAGGAGCTTAACATTGATGATACCAGACCCAGAGGGGAAGATGCTGTGTTAGCAGTGCTCCCTGCTTCACCTTCTCTCTCTGCTTCCTGCCCCGTTCCATTTAGCATCTTGAAAATGCTCTTTGTTTTAGCCACAGGACGGATATCGCATAGTTCAACACCTGCAGTACATTGGCTGGCCAGCATACAGGGACACCCCTCCTTCCAAACGCTCCCTCCTGAAGGTGGTCAGAAGGTTGGAGAAGTGGCAGGAACAGTACGATGGGAGAGACGGACGGACTGTTGTCCACTGCCTGTAAGTAGGGCTGGAAAATGTCTGTAACCTCATGATGTGCTGTCTGAAGAGCACTGATTATGGATCAGGAAATTCAGTGGTTTGCCAGGCTTCAGCTGGGGAAAATGAAGTTAAATTACATTTGTAATACACTTCAAGTTGAATGTTGTGCGACACGATAGCATCCTGGCCCGGAGATTTTGCTGGTTGTGGTCAGGAGTAGCTGAAAAAGCTCTACTGCTGTCTGTTGTGTTAGGTGGGTGTCACCACTGGAGCCCAGACACAACCGAAGCAGCACTGCCAGGTGTCTGACTGACCACAGAGCTGTCCTGAGCCCCAGAGCAGTGAGGAGCCACACTGCAGACCCTGGGGCTTCCCTGTGCACCACTGCCAGGGATCGCCTTAACCCTTCCATCCCTCTCTCCTGCCCTGTGGGTCTCCACTTTCACAAACCCTTGAACATCCTTAACCAGTCCTTACCTTACAGACCGTTTCTTAGTACGGGCGGTGTGTGAGCTACCGTGTAAGCCACGCTCTCCTCCATGCCCACAGCCTTACCTGGCTTCACCTGTTTCACTTCCCTCTTTTCTTCCGCACCCAGGAACGGTGGGGGACGCAGCGGCACCTTCTGTGCCATCTGTAGTGTGTGTGAAATGATTCAACAGCAAAATATCATTGACGTGTTCCACATAGTGAAAACGTTACGGAATAACAAATCCAACATGGTGGAGTCACTGGTAAGCTTTTTTCCCTTGTGCCTTACCCCACCCAGCATACACAGGGGGGATTTTAGCATAGGTAAAAAAAAATCATGGCTTGTTAAAAAAAAAAGAAATTCATGGCTCATCAAAATGAATCATAAGGTGAAGCCATCAGAATTAAAATCAGTCCCCTTTTAGCACGTGCAATGAATCCTCCAGTCCCACTGCTTCTCTCCTTGAGCAGAGGGGCAGTAGCTGCCCTGGCAGTGATGAACACTTACCCCCACCCCCAGCTGCCTCCAGGAGGTTGAACCCCAAGTTGCTGTCGCCATGGCCATGGGGAAGGGCTGGGATTTCTCCTCCTGTGCATGCGTACAGCCTGGTGCTTAATGCTGTGACATGCCTTGAAACTAGGAAGGGAGAGCAGTCTGAACCCCACGCATTGCTCCCTGTAACCGAAGAAATTAAACTGTCCTGAATTCAATCATCTCGATCGATCACACTGAATTCTTTCCTCAAAAGCAATGCATACAACGAGAGCTTGAAGCAAATAATGAATAGTCCATACTGTGGCTGTCTCTTTGAGTGTTTTTCTCTTCCATTGACAATACCATCTCTTAGTAATGCTTGTTCAGGATCCCATAGAATGGCAATTAATATTTGCCTGGTCCTGCCAAATGGTATAAGAAAGAGGGAGGAGGCATTTTAGGCAGCTTGTAGAATGAGGCTCTGAAGAATTTACCCATATCCTAATGCCACTGATTTCTGTTCTCTCTTTCAGGAACAGTATAAATTTGTATATGAGGTTGCACTGGAATACTTGAATTCCTTTTAGCCCAGCAGAGGGAGGGGAGCCTCTGAAATCCAGACCCCAATCTCTGGCAGACGCTTTTCCCCTCTCCCACACTGGAAGGCGGTAACAAGTGTGGGAATGAAAACCTGTCCTTCCCGGAGCAAGAGACTGAGATTGCACAGACCTCGCTGGAAGGAGGAGACGATGCCTGTGTTTGCTGCTGCCTGCTTTCTATCGGAACATCTACCGCTTCTTAAATAACCTACTGTAAAAATTAGCAAAATGGGAGACAGGCTGAAAGACTGGACTTTCTAATCCCCTCTGACTTCTTCTCTCCTCTTTTGGATTGTATTTTTGCTCTCCTTGCTGCAGAGTGGGGAAGGAATGAAACCCTTAGGAAATTCTCTTTTAAATGTCTCCTTTTTAATTTATAATTTTGTTCTGAAATCCCAGTCTTTAATTTTTTTAATTTCATGCAGCAGTCATTTGGGAAAAATGAGATAGCCATAGGGGATATATGAAATGTTTCATTATAGTTTGTCTACCTTATCTGTTTCCTTTTATTTGTTTTTTCCAAATGCAAAGGCCAACACAAAAAAAAAACCCACTGGAATTCTCTTCCCATATGTAGTCCCTTTTAGCATGAAAATAGATGGTGGAGATGAGAAGCTGTTCATGGATTCACTGCCTCGGCTTCTGCACAAATGTTTTCTCCCCAGTTTCTGCTAGACTCCCAAGGCTGTGCATGAACCAGTTACATCTCTCTGGTCTCTGTTCCTTTCCGTGCTGGTGAGGCAATGCCATTAATGAGTTTCCCAGCCACTTGAACCTTTTGGTTAAATATTTGCATCAAACAAATTGCATTTGTCTTGCAACTTTGGTAACTTTGTTACCACATTTTTCAAGTATTTGCCGGGGTACAGTGTGTCTTTGAAAAACAGGGTATGAAGTAGGTATTATTGATCATATACTGTGTATTATTATTTTTTATTTATTATTTGTATTGCTGTAGAACTTAGGACCCCTAGTCACAA